>NC_068419.1:19416440-19616440 GCF_023724105.1 Carassius gibelio
ATCATTAAGATATTTCATCCAGAAGCAATGGTTTATATATAAAACAACCAAACAAAGAAAGAAACAACAAAACCCTTCACATTCATGAGCCTTAATGAGAAATATTTATACATTTTCAAGAAGAAATAACACACTCATCCAGATCAATGTTTACATGAAAGCTTGTCAGTCTGATTGAGCCATCTATAAACTGATTACTTGGAAGTATTGAAATGTAACTAATGAGAACTCAGTTATAACAAAACAAAGTTTGCAAACTTTAAAATAAACTATATTTGTCAATTTATTTGAAAGGATGGCAGAAAGTTACATTGACACAATAGTCTTATTTTTAAACATATTTTAAACATATTTAACATCTTTGGAATAACATGCACTAATAAATCATTCACAATAAGTTGAGGCATATACATTTGATTTCTGAGGTCTTTCACGCTTTACCTGTGTTGTGATATATACAGTATATGTATCTCATAGAAAAATATATTTTTTTCTCCATAATTAAAACGTGCTAACTTTAAAATCACTTTCCTCATTCGCTGTGAATATGAATAATTTTCTCACTCTTTAATCAGCTTTGCTTAGGACATTTGAGGAGTGCGCGGGAACGCAGTATGAAAACATACATTACAAGGACAAACACACATACACACACAAACTAATTCTTCCTCTGGCCTCTGTCAGTGATTAGAATTACTTTGATGGGCCGTCTTCATATTTCACAGACGTAAAAATAAACATTGTGCTGCATCATCCAAAATGACATTTTCTGCTGCAATCAAACAGAACTGAGTGAAGCCTGTGCAATAAGTTTCTCTGCAAAGTTACGATAACTTGCATCAGGAAGGGACTACACTCAGCAAAACTCACCAAAGCTTAACTCTGAAGCAATTCTAGAGCGTGCGTCAACAGTCAGATTATACATACAGGACATCATAAAGTTGACTGGTAATCTTCTATTCTGGAATACATGCAACTTGCTGGCTATTGTGCTTGAATATACATTTCCCTTCCTGCCAAAAAAGATTTATACGACCCTAAGGAAAGGTTAATATTAAATTGATGAGGCTAAATTCAACATCCGTCTTTCTCGAAAGGTAAACTTTCCTTCACAAATGCAATATTTCAGCCAGGAGACATTTCGCCATAGGATTACTCATGGTTCTTCTGGTGTGTTACTAAATAAATGATTTATTTTTTTCAAAGCCTTGAGCCTCTGTCAACAAACAGGGAAATTCTACAAGTATGAACATCTCGTATTGAACTGTAGTGAAATAAACGAACAGTGTTCGAATATAACAAGTGAAGTGTAGTTCTACTTTCACATTCAAGGTTTAACAAATGTTGTATTGTCTCAAACCTGAAGTGCTGGAAATCCTGGCAGCGGTGGAAACTGCAGAAACTGTAATCATTCTATCAAACTTAATAGTTCTCCAGTGATTTCTACTGATAGGAGCAGCTTGAGTTGTCTCGCAAGAATGGCGCTAAATCTCGTCTCAATGCTCTTAGAGAAACAGATGTTATTTTTAACACGGTTTATATGAAATGAAGCCAAAAGACCAAAAATATATTCAGAGATATTATAGCTTTGTATAAAAAACTAAGTGTCCCTCACTACTTAGTAATTTAACACTCTCCAAAAACTTGTACTAATAAGTACAATTTACATACTGATACACACCCTATATGGTTATTCTTATGTTCCAATAATGTATTGCCAATAATTTAATGTTAACCTTACAGAAGTTTAGTGCTTATATACAGTAGAGTTCATTTGATGGTTATGCAGCACCATAAGTCAATAAATTGTTGCTTGAATGTTAATTTATGGAGTTTAATTGAAGACACCTTATAATAACACTATTATATAACTAAAAAAATCTTAATATTTTTCCCAATAATCGTGTGAACTATGTACTTGGTTAAAACATTGTGGTTTTATTTTAGCAACATTCTAACATCAAACTCCACTGGAATTAATTGTTGAATCTCCAATGCATTTTGTATGACATAAGGATTTGTGGCCTAAGTAGAGTTTTTAAAGTCAGTTACTTATAAGAATACATTTCAGTTAGGTTTCTGACCTTAGGCAGCTGCCTATGTAGACCAAAGACAGCAAGGGAGCTAAAAGGTGTTTGAACAGAGTCTATAGTCAGATGCCAAAATGCATGACAAAACCAAGGTTTGCGAACAACCTGACATCAATCAAAGCTTCATAAAAGCGGTGTGATTTTGAAACATTACTTTCACACAGTCACAGAACCTATTCACACAGTTAAATCTCGAAAATTAATCCCTTGATGTCGAGTGCCGCAAGTTTTAATTAATCACGCTTGACTCAGCACACACTCAGATTGCTGGAGTTTAAAAAGAAATGTCAGCAAGGCAAGATTATTTATGCCTTTAAACATTTTAGGAGTTCAATCAGCAGCAGAGGGGAAAATTTACCTTGTTGACATGTACAGTAATATATTATGCCCTCATCCCGGGAAACGCCTATAGTCTCGCCTTCCACAGACCCCTTCAAGACTCAAGTGAACGCGTCCCGTAGAGTGATCACTGGGGAGCAATTAAACACAAATCCAGAGCCATGCATGACTGCCTTCAAGACTGACACATTAAGGGGAATTCAAGCTGTTCGAGATTCGAGATCGAGATTCCTGCCTGTCCTCAAGAGTTTTGTGAATGTTCTCGCATGTTCTCTGCATTCCATTGTTATTTGCACACATTTTCACACAAAGGGTTTTTGTTGCTATTAAGAGCTGTCTTTTTTTTTCTCAGACTATCCTCACATTTGCATTTTTGCAAATTTGCAAAATGAAATTCTGAGAAGTAGAAGTTGCAAAGTCAGAGTTGTTATATTTTGCAAGATATAAAATCATCATTGGAAGATATATATATATAAAGCAAGAACTGTAAAAATAAAGTATTTTTTATTAGAATTGTGAATTTCTGTCTTGCAATTTTGAACATATCTCAAAGTTATGAATTGGGAAAAAAAGTAAAAAATATGAGATTTTTTTTCATTTCATGGTAAAATGGTCTTCCATTGAATACTGTTGGGAAACAAATGCTGGTAACAATTAATTTTTCTGTGTCTTTGTTACACTTAACATTTACTTACTACTATAATAACAATAAATTATGCATAATTACACATGAGTTACCCCAAGCCAAACTCTAATCCTAACCCTAACCATAAAGTAAGTACATGTAGTTAATAAATATTACTCTGTACTTAAATGTATAATTGCACTGTAAAAATGACACCTTAAAATAAAGCTTACCCCAAATGACATTAATCACTAAATGTTATTTATAATTAGGGTTAAACAATTGAACAATCCCCTAAAACTAAAGTTGCTGTCACATTTATTGCTCTTCATTGAAATAAATCCAGTCACTTCAAAATAAATCAAAGCAACTGTGAATTTTGTGTGAAGGTGAAAGATTTTACCATGCAGATTTCGTAGCAGGTTCAGGTTGATCGTTTATTTACATGTGTACTTACGTATGATAGTTCTAGTTTTCTACAGTATTCTTAATAGTGCATGTGTGATGCATAGAGACACAAAAAGAGACAGAATAAGAGATTCTGCTGCTTAGGACCCTTACAAACACACATGCTCCCTGTCTCTGATCATTAAATGAAAGTGGGTTATGTGCCAGAGGTTACACCTCTTTGAATCCCCTCTGCACACATGCCAATGGTAACACCAGATGCTGCTGATTTTCTTTAACATCTACAATGTAGCTTCTGCATGCATGTATATATATGTATATATATATATATATATATATATATATATATATATATATATATATATATATATATATATATATATATATAGTATACTTTTGAGAAATATTTTAAAATATATTAAATGTACAAAAGTATTATTAAAAGCATTCAAAAATACATATTGCCCTCTAAATATTTCAGACCAAGAAAATGGATTTAAAAACAGTGCCATGAAAAGGTTTTGGCCCCTTGTTTTGCATATTTGTCACACTTTAAAGATACAGATCGTCAAATGCATTTTAATATAACACGAAGATAATGCAAGTTAATACACAATGCAGTTTTTAAATGATGATTTCATTTATTAAGGGAAAAAAAAGCTGTCCAAACCCACCTGGCCCTATGTGAAAAATGTATTGCCCCCTCTTTTTAAATCATGAAATAACTGTGATTTAAAGATAACTTTACTAACCACATCCAGACATGATTACTGCCATACTGTCACAATAAACAAGGAGTCAATGAAGCCAGGAATAAGGAGACGAGGAATTCTCAAAACGAGAGTCTTAATAATCCAAATGGGCAACATAGGGCACATGAAAAACATTCAAGAACCGACAAACACAAACTAAAAGGACTAGGGCTTATAAAGACAGGATAATTGGGGAAACCCTTATGAAACAAAAATATATTGTAGTATATTGGAAAATATCATGTAATATATTAGGCATATATTCTTATATATATTTATTTTTTTCCAATAATTGCAATATATTGAAAGCGGCAATCATTTGTATATTTTGCAATATATTATATAATATATGTATCATCAATATATTATTAAATTAGTGCTGTCAATCGATTAAATCGCTAATTAAACTAATTAATCGCACAATTTTTTAAAATTAATCGCGATTAATCGCAATTAAAAGACTGAAATGTTTTGGATATGTAAATGTAAAATGTAAATAATTAATGTAAACTCAAGACAAAGAAACTATTTAAATTCAAAATATGATTGTTTATTGGAATTTTTGTTTAACTTGTAACACAGATTTTCTCATGTAAACAACATACCTGCAATAAACCATCAATATCCTCCAAATTAACTGTTGGCTTGAAAGCCATATTTATTACAGAAATAAAAACAGAGGCATGTAAGTGCCATCTGAATTTCAAAACAATCAATGCCAATAAAAAACAAAAATGATTTCCATGTTGAATTCTAAGTGGACTGCAAAAAAATTCCAAAGTATAGTCATTGCCAGTGCTTTAAGTGGGCCGGTACGCACCAGTACTCAGTACCGCCACTTCAAATATAGCTCTTGAGCGTACCACCACCTCTCCGTGCGCCCAGAACGTGCTTTTAGCGTACCGGTACGCTCATTTGGACATCTGTTTTAATAGATGTTTTAATCTTTTACCTGCACTGCCAATTTTCAGAGCGCCCTTCACAATGCAAGCTTCCTAATTCATCCCACCCAGAGCAGAAACTACATTACCCATTCACCCTTAAGTTATACAAGTGAATAGCGCATGTGTCGCTTTTCCCACTGTTAAGTGTCAACAACTCAACGTGGCCGGAGAAGGTGTGTGAAACTCGTTGTGAGTGTACACAACGCTCAGTTCGGTTAAAAATCAAATACAGTTAACAACAACACTTAATATGTTGCGAGAGAGAGCGCAAGTTGCTGCAGCTGCGAGGAGGACAGTGATGCACGCGTACAGGGGTGATTCACGGCAGTTCACGGCATTGTGTACAAAAATTACTCCGCTACACAATAATTTCGTTATTTTCGTTTAAGCTTATTAACGTTAGCGTTACAGAAAGGTCTGATTTACGCACTGTTACAACAGTCATTGTTTTTTTTTAAACAATGACATTTGAGTTCATGATTTTAATGTTGCTGTTTCTTGTGGCAGACTGAATGAAGAGTAATGTTTCTTGTGGCAGACTGAAGAGTAATCCGGCAGAGTTTTATACTGAAACTTTCCGTCTAAAAGTCCTTCCTTGGTCTTATCCATATTTCTTTGCACGTTGAACACACATAGGCCACAACCGGAAATAAAAAAAACTGCAACCGCATTAATTGCATTATTTTTTTTTTACGCGTTAAATATTTCAAATTAAACGAATGCGTTAACGCGCTTATTTTGACAGCACTATATTAAATGTATTCAAATATATAAAATATTAGAAAATAAAAAGGGAAAATAATATATTACAATATATCACAATACATTTTAAGAAATATATTGGTAAATATATTTTCCTTTCGTTAGGGAACACAAGTGCATATAATAACTAAATAACAGGGACTCGGAACACATGTAGAGAAAACACAATATAATGAGTCCAGGGGCGTGTCATTACTTCCCCCGTCCCGGAAGGTGCAAGCTTGTACCGTAGGAACAACATGAAGAGGGGAGTGGGTGGGAAGGTCACCGTGATTTTGCTTAGTACGACATCTTTTGTTGATCCTGGATCAACGTTATTATTAAAAAACATAGACTTAACCAAATCCCTACCCCTAAACCTAACCCTACCCATAATTTTTTCCAAAAATTCCTAAAAACCCCTGATTTTAAGACTAAAACAGATTTTTTTTTTTTTTTAAGATATATCTCAATTCTGATTGGTTGATTGGAATGTTGTTCCAGGATCAACAAGCAGATGGAGGAGAAGCCCGAGGCAGAGATGGAGAGGCAACGAGCTAGAGGGACGCCAAGGTGAGACTGAGGACCAAGGTGGAGCTGGCGGGAGGAAGGAGCCCAATGAAGCTGACAGGACGGAGTCATGACGCACAGCCAGAAGAGAGGAGTCCAGAGGCGATGGCAGGTCGACACCCGACCAAGTCAGAGCCAGAGGGATGAGGGAGCCTGGTGGAGCGGATGAATTGATGGTTGACAGTTGACAGAGCTGCTGGATCTATGGGCTGAGGCGGAGTCCAGGCCTTGGAGGCTGGTGGCAGAGGTGAGACTCCAAATAGGGTGACGCTGGAAGAGCTCACACTGCAATTATAGTGAGCCGAAGGTGAGCAGAGGGGCTGCCAGAAAACAGCAGTGGAGGAGGCTGGAGCAGGTGGGAGGGCAGGCATCAGGGGGCTCTTTCTAGGACCAGGAACTGGAGAGCACTTTCTAGGAGCATGCACTGGAGGACCTCAAGCCCCCTCAGGGCTGGATGAGGGAACCAAGGACGGGACCAGCTGAGATGACGGAGAGACGAGAGGGGGCTGTTCGATTTCCATTTCAGACTCCCAGTCTATTAGAATCCCTTCCCGGTTTTGCCACCAACACCACTCCATACCCCGCTCACCCTCAGCTGCGATGCAGGGAGTGAAACTCCTCTCCTTGCTCACATCGTTTGTGGCTTTCTCCCTTGTGGTGGGCTCTGTAGCCGGCTCTCGCACCTGGTCTGACGGCTTGGGCACTCCATCCAGGGCGATCCTCCACTCAGTCCCTGGTGATTAACTCCTGGGAACCGGCAGGGAATGGAGATGCATTTCTCACCAGTGTCCACTCCACGAAGGCGGCAGAATTCACTTGGGGACCATCCTTGGATGACGGCGCTCTGTATGCAATGTTCAAACTGGCATCATAGAATGCAAAGAGTATGTCGTTCTGCTCCAGCAGGAGGAGGAGGTATTCCGGACAAAGGAGGGGATCCATGGGACACAATGGAAAGAAAACACTGGGAGAAAAACAGAAACAAAATGGAGGGCTAAAACGCAATAAACTGTTTAGGTCTGTTCTTCTGTCACACTAAATAAGGAGTCAACGAAGACATGAATGAGGAGACAAGGAATTCACGGAATGAGAGTCTTTAATAATTCAAATCGGGAACATAGAGCACATGGAAGATGTTCAAGAACCGACAAACACAAACGGACAGGATTAGGGCTTGTAAAGATAGGATAATAATAATAATAATAATAATAATAATAATAATAATACAATAACTAATTAACCCTGTTGCCGTCAAAGATTGGCGACGGCCCCAGTTTATTATTGTTGCACTTTCACAGCACGTTAAATATCACTCTCTTACTTGATCTGGACAAACTGTGCAACAATTGAAAGTTTAAAGACTCTAGCTTCAATATTTGACCAATGTTTTGATAGAACATTGTTGCCGTGACAGTTATTTAGTAATTTCTGTCAGGAGTGCAAAATAATAAATCTGTATTATGCCAGGGACACAGAACACATGTGGAGGGAAAACACAATATAATGAGTTCAGAGGGGTGACACAGACATGTTGAATCAAGAAATTACTTAAATAGCACCTGTCTGACAAAGTGAAGCATGCCATCCGGTACGTCCGGAGCTGCTCAGTCTGTGCCATGACTAAATCTCCTCGTCAACTCCTGGCGGGCAAGCTGGTCCCACGCCATGAAGGCCCTGGTCACAAATTGGTGTAGATTTTGTCACTGATCTCCCCAAATCAGAGGGCCACACATGTATTCTTGTAGCAGTGGACCGATTCTCTAAAGCATGGAATTTCATCCCCGTGACAGTCTCCCTACAGCCTTAGAGACTGCAGTGATTCTTCTGCTACGTCTTCCAAAACTTCGAACATCCAGAGGAGATCATCCCGGACCGGGGTCCCTAGTTCATCTCCCACATCTGGAAGCCATTTTTCAAGCTCATCTGAGTTACAGTCAGCTTGTCCTCTGGATATCATCCCCAAACAAATGACCAGACTGAGTGCTAGATCCAAGAGCTTGGACGGTACATCCAGTCATACTGCCACAAAGATCAGCATAGCTAGAGCCTCTTTCTACCTTTGGCAGAGTATTTACAAAATTCCCTCAAGTAAATAGTACCAATTTGACCCCATTTCAGTGCATGCTCAGCTTTCAGCCCCCCGCTCTTCCCCTGGACTGAAGAGCCTTTGGAGTTTCCAGCTGTTGACTACTGGTTCTGAGCAAGCAATAGAGTATGGGACTGGTTGTCCACCAGGTATCTGCGTCTTCACCTGCCTTACAAGAAGCTGAGTCCCCGCTACATTGTTGCCTTCACCATTCAGAGGCAGATCAACAAGATCACCTACCTGCTCGAGCTCCCCAAACAGTATCATATTCATCCCGCCTTTTACATTTCCCTCGTTAAACCCTTCTCTCCCTCTGCACCAGGACCCACCAAGCCGGACTAACCAATCACCCAAATTATGATTGCCCACACCTGTCTCAGCTTATTAGGCTCCCTATTTCACGGCACTCATCCCCACTGCCTCATCATCTGTTGTACAGTTTTCATTACCGAACTAAGCCTGACTACTTACCTAGTTACTTACCTGTGTTTACTCACCACTAGATGATTCTTTGCTCCACCGCTCCCATTCTCCACCGCTCCTCCAGATCACATGCAAGAGGCCATCATCTGTTACCATCAGCTAAGAGACCTGAAACATTTACATCCGCATATTACTCTCCTTCTGATCTTTGCTTCTCATTGCCACAGCCCATCTGTCAATAAAACTGCTGTTTTGCATAATTATCTCTGTGTTGCTGACATGTTTGCTGACAGTAATGCAAATTTATAAATTAGATTTTAGGTAGACTGGTCTTCTGCAAACACACCCGATCCACTGATCAATTTGCAAAAGAAACAAATGTGCCCTTTCCATCTCTGTCTCTGTCATCATCTACCTGCTCTTTGATTTAGTGTACTTTACTGATCCTTAGTGTGAGGGTGTCTCTGTGGCGCCTCATTAGCTAAAGGGCTTCAGCTGGTCCGGCCACTGATCCAGCTCAGGGATTAAGTCAGGTTTTTGCTGAATCCTCCTGGGTTCTGGAGGTGGAGAGACTGATCTGGTCCCGGTGAACACAAGGGTTTGTTCATAATGAGTCTGTGTTCCTGCAGTCTCTGTATGGCCACCGCTCTGTGATTAAGAGATGTGTCCATCTTCTCCAGTCCTTTACACTGGGGACTACAATCCAACCTAAAGCATGGAAAAAAAAAATCACTCAACACACACAGAGCTCACCTGATGGACAACAACAGATTTACAACATACTACAAAATGTAGAAAATTTGACTAAAGTTACATAAATGTATTTCTGTGAACATATAAAAAAATCTATATTAACAGTTTATTTGTGTGTGTGTGTGATTCATATATATGTATGTATATAGTTTCAAATGCATAACAAATATATATATACTATTTTTTGATTTGCAAAGAGGAGCTGCTTTCTTTATGCCCATCAGTTGGTTCATGGAATAAAAACACACGCAATTTAAAGTAGGGCACTGGTATTTCCTCAGATGCACTTTCTGAGCTAAGACTCTTAAGGCAGAATGCTCTGAGTCAGCATCCCAGAAATCTTTTGGCCTCTTTGGCTCTTCTCGACGGTAGTGCTTACACAGGAGAACTGGCTCACTGGCCTCCCTGACACCTTGAAATATGTTGTGTTCAGTGCCAGAGGTCTCTAAAGATCTGGACACCAGTGACCCCTTAAAGCTGGACTTTTCTAATTCGGGAAAGGTTTTACTTCCCATTATTTATTTATTTATTTAGCCATTTGTCATTAAGAGATTTTAAATAGTATGGGTGATATCTTAGAATGAGAAAACATTGTTTTCGCAATAAAATGCCCTTGAATGTGAATGCTTGCCATAACAGCTACCTTTCAGAGGTTCATCTGACAAAAGCAGATCATGCACAACACAAAACCTACTTGTTCACTCAATACTATCAGTCATAACATGTTCTTTAGACACTCTGCTTATCCTGTACTACAAGCTGAGAAGAGTATTTTCGTTCTGTGTATTGTTGTTACATTTACTACTCTTTGACACTATCCTTTTACTGTTGTTACCTATACTAAGTTATGGATTTCTGTTTCCAGTATATAATTATACCATGATATGCAAATGTAATCATGGCTATCTCTGGACTGGGCAAATGTCTGCTGTCCACTTAATTTGATTAATTGATTAGTTGACTGTGAAATGACTGTTTATGATTATGTGACTCAACTGTCTATTGTGTTACCGCTTTTGTACAGTGTCCTCAAGCTTGGGAAAGGAGCTATATAAATTAAACATATGATTATTATTACTAATACTATACTACTAAAATTGTATTATTATGATTAATATTATATAATTAAATTGCGTTTTTCATAAACTAAAACGGCTGGCAAGGGTAACAGTAATATCAACAACAACAACAACAATAATACATTTTATTATCATTATTAGTATTATTAAAGTTGCATATTTAATAAATCACAGTGAATGGAGAAAACAAAACATATAACAGTTATTATTATTATTATATAATTAAGTTGTGTTTTTCATAAACTACAATGGCTGGAAAAAAGGAATAATAATAAAAATAAATTTTATTTTCATTATTATTATTATTAAAGTTACATACTTAATAAACTACAATTATTTTTAATTCATATGCCTTTTTATTTATTTGTTTGTTTGTTTATACATACACTTTTAATTAGACATGTTCAGATCATTACAATATCCAATCAATGTTCTATTAATGGCATGCATCTGGCATGCACAAAGGGAAATGTGAAAGAACATTCAAGAAGCTTCATGTCTGCTAAATACCATAAGACAAATCACAAATGACACGTCTATAAATATCTGGAGTGTTTCTCGTAGACAGCAATGAAAATAAATGTACTGTACAGCAAATGCAGACAGCTACTCAAGTCTCCAGCAATCTCTCAAGAGCTTCAGAGATGATCTCATAAACTAATAAAATATGAGTGTACAAGTAAAGACTGTTACGTGTTCACAATAATTTTTTTCTCACTCGTCCTCACCTCTGTGTTTTCCACACTAATGCGTTGGCCATCAAGTATCTGCTAATGTGTCAAAACCCATATGGTCTGTAAGCTAATGAAAACAATGGAAAGCCTATCTGTGCGCACGTAAATCCACCATATGCCCAAAACTTCCTTAACAAATGCCAAGTAAACCACCAGGGAATTGACAACAGTCCCTTGAACAGTTTTAGTTTTCAGATCTAATCATTTACAAGCAGCACCTCAGTTTATCGAACAAAGCAGCTGATTCCTGAAAAACGCCATTGCCGGGTTCCGATCAGAGTTTGTTTTCATCATGCCTCATGGAGAGGGACTTCAAGTGTCATTAGAGAGTAATCTCAATACAAGCAGACACTCAAGCCCACCGCTGCCCGGTCCACTGAGGGGGATTATCTGACACACACTAGAAAGATCACAAATGAAACCGCTTTAATATCTTGATTGTTTCTCCTCGGCAAAATGAAAAAAATAAAGAAATAAAACAAACATTCTGCATTAAGTCTCAAACTGTGTTTTGTCAACACAGCAATGCATTTTTATGGTAGATCTACAATTAACACTTCAGCTACATTTATTAGCTGAATACTTGAATAAATGATAATTGACATTGGGCCTGAGCATATATTTAAAAAAACACCAAATACAAACAGAAAATAGATGTATTCAAATGAAAGGTCTCTTCTATTTATTTAAGTAAAAGCAAAAAAAAAAAAAAAAAAAGCCACTGTGAAACAAAGTAACTTGCAGTAATTATTTGAAGAAGTAACTTGTAAAAGTAATGCATTATTATTAGAATTTATTAGGATTAACCCCTTGAGATGTATAATCTCGTTTTCGAGGGGGTCCTTACAATGAAACACAATTACAACTTAAAGAGCATAACAAGATTACAATTAACAAAACATCAACAAACAAGCAAACAATAAAAACACCACCAAAAAACCCCCCAAAAAAACAGTACACATAACAACAACAACGACAGTTTCAATGATATCATGTGCAATCTACTTTAAAATAAGATAATAGAGATTGTTTAAACAACTGAAAAGAAGTAATGGATCTAATATCTACAGGCAAATTATTCCAGTCTAGTACAGATTTAAACATAAATGCTCTCTTACCAATTGTTTTTTTAACATGAGGAACGAGAAAGTAAGTCTGGACAGAGTGCCTAACTTGATGATTTGAAGAAAAGAGTACAAAGTATTGTTGTAGATAACTAGGATAATCAAAGTAAATACATTTAAATATAAATTGGACCCAGTGAGTCTGCCTTCTCACATTCAAAGATGGCCACTGAAGTGCATCCTACATTGTACAATGGTGAGTGGAAAAAGAACATCCTAAATCCGAATCTACAAATTATATTATATGCCGAATTTGATGTATCAGTATCAGTATCATCCGCATAAAGTTGAACCTGACAGTTCTTAAGAAGTAATTGTAGATTATTTACATAAATAGAAAAAATAAGTGGTCCCAGAGCTGAACCTTGAGGCACACCTCTTTGCTGAATCAGGAAATCAGATTTATTCCCATTTAGGGCAACACATTGTTTCCTGTTGTGCAGATATTAATTAAACCACAAAATTTTATTTTTTGAACAACCAATAGCATGAAGTTTATCTAAAAGCAGATAATGATCAACCAAATCAAAAGCTTTACTTGTAAAAGTAATCTGATTATTTAAATTCATGTTACCCTTAACGCATTACCCCCAACACTGAACAGAACTGTTGCTATGTGTAACCAACTTTGTGTGAAAGGGAAACCTGATGGAAAAAGGTTAATGAACACAAAAAGCAAAAGAAACCATCCAGTGAACAAAGAACCACAATACCCCTAGGCCTCATTTATACGCTTGGTCGATTAACACTCAAAGTTATTTTTTGCATTAAACGTTTTATATTGACAGCATATAAAGAGAAGTAATGGATGAAAATGTTCACATTAAAGAATCATTCCAATAGCTGGCAGCTACATGAAGATGTGAGAGAGCCTGAGAATAAAGAAATGAAGTTCTGAAGCCAAAGTTATTCAAGGGTAATGCTTTAAGTTTGATATCGCTCTCTAACGAGCTTTGTGGGACTACAAAAACAGAGCTTTATGACGCCTATAATATGATCATTATGCAGTTTATAGCTGTGGGTCTCCGTGGGCTGAAGATCACAGGGATGATATCCTTTCCTGTTTCATATCGGATGATGCTCTGCAATTTTCCACCTCTTTCATAACAAAAGGCTTTGATGCGGAGTCAGAAGTCTTGAGATTCGGAGGATGATGGCTCAGGGATGAAACACTGCACTGTGCATGGAGTTCTTCATCTAGTCTAACAGTCCATAATGAACAGTGATCAGAATATAATGCATTTTATGTGTGGATCTCATGGAAACATGTCCAGCTCATATTCTACACCAAAATCAAAAGAGAAAGAAATAAAATTACATGAATTATATGAAACAAGCCTGTTTTAGAAACTTTTTTTTTTCCTGACAATTAAAGTCTTGTGGTGTTATGTGCTACACTTCATCGAAACTATTTATTATACTATTTTCCTAATTTATTTATAATTATAAACAAATAACAATATAAAAGCCAAATAAACTTAATGCACATTAAATAAACTTAATTAATAGTTTTAGTGGAAATTATATAATTTTAGATTCAATGTAACACCTGTCATATTCTGTCCACAATAGTCAATTAAAAAAATGACATGTAAAAGAGAACAATAAGCTTTATTTAATTTGTTATGGGAACTTCTGGGAAGCTTTCTATATTATACATGTTGTAAAATCAATCAATAAATAAATAAATCTGCTTGTTTAAAATCAGTGAATGAATCAATCTTGCATGGCAGTTTAATGTGACCATTCATGTAACAAAAAATAGAGATTCAATTTGTTCTATAGTTGAAGAAACACTCAATGTGTATGTTCCTGTGTCTGCCTTCACTCTTGTGTGTGTGTGTGTGTGTGTGTGTGTGGGTGTGTGTGTGTGTTTGTGCGTGTGGGTGTGTGTGTGTGTGTGTGTGTGATTGTGTGTGTGTGTGTGTGTGTGTAAACAGCAGGAGCATGAATCCAACTATGAACCATGATGATGGCAGTTGCAATTACCTTTATTATCTTTATCTTTGATTTAATTAATCCCAGCAGGTAAAGGAGCAGCCGTGTTGGTTTATTGGCAGGGGAGATAGAGATCTAAATGTAATCACGCTCGCTGTCAGCATGCCCTTCATTATTCCTGCCGCAATCATCGTTACCTCGTCAGCACCCAGGAACGTCTTGTCATCTGTCAGTCTGAGACAACAAGCTGTTCCAGCCAAGAAATACAAAACCCTTTTCAATCACTGTCCACTGTGTTTTTCCCTTTTCTGCGGTGTGTGGAGGGCACGTGAGCTTGCTTTTTTCATTCCCAGGAGTGCTATCGGTGTAGGTCACTCCACTTGGTAAATAATGGAATGGGTAAAGACACAGAGGTCACAGACTAAACACTTTCTATGAATGTTTAAGTTCAGTCAAGTCTTTAAAGGCGTCATCAGATGCTACATGCACTTTTACAAGCTGTTTGAACTGAAATGTGTGTTGGCAGTGTGTGTACACAACCACCCTATAATGATTTATTTTTATATTTTTTAATCTACTAAAATCTTTACCCCTTTCTCAAATCGAGTCGGTCTCAGATGCCCCTCCCTTGATAGTTTGATTGACAGTAGCGTTTCAGCACAGACTGGACTGGCGTCTTACCTTAGCTCCTCCCCTGAGTAACTGTCATCAGTCCACCATTGTTTCACCGCTGGAGCAGATCCAGTCAAGAATGACTCTTAAGCGATTAAGGTGTTCTGTTATTGGATGTAATAATGAACATAGCAGTCATAATTTACTCCTGACATCAGAGTCGCTGAAGATGCAGTGGATTCCATTTGTTTTTGAAGGGAATGCACCCCTGACATACATAAATGCGTCTATCTTCGCTCCAATCATTCATGGTCCATCTTCACCTACAGATTAACGTGAGTTAATGAATCTTAGCAAATTGCCTATCCTAATAATGTGCTAATTAGCAAGTTTCATGATGAAAAGTAAACAGTCCCTCAGAGAGCAGCTCGAAAGAGAGGGTTTTAAAATAGAAGAGGCACACTAATTGTATTGGTCTGGGGATCCCTACTGATTGTTATTATTATTATTTGCTTAACCACTTTAAAATGGCTTTTTGGTGGCTTTTAGTCGGAAAACGTAAAGAAAATGACACACATACAGCAAGAAAATATATATTCACTTACCTGTCCTATCACTTGAAACAAACATCCATCCCTTCTTAAAAGTCTGTGGTAAAAGAGAGCTGCCTGTTGTGCTTTTTAATTAGGCCTACTTCTGTAGCCTATAGTTCTAGCTCCCTTTATTGTTACGTTATATATACTGTTTGAATGACAGCTGTTGACGATCAAATATTCAATATCGCTACTCATCATAAATAATTGGTAAATGATCAGCCGAGCCACTACGGGAGATGTTCAAATTAATAGCATGTAATTTATGTCTCTATGATGATTGGTTGATATATCCGGTAGGGAGGCTATAGCCTCCTCTATGATGTTCCTTTTCTCAACACTCCTCAGCGTTGAAAGTGAACACTCAGTGCTGATTGGCTAATTGTTTTTTTAACAACGAAGGCTCGAGAGTTCACCCCCTCCCCCCCACCCCCATCTCTTACACTTAGTGTTTGTAATTACATCAGCAGATTCAGCACATTTGTGATAGAAAAGTGGAGCTTTCACATAATGTGAAAATAACAACTGTGAAATTACCAACAAAAATATACATTCTGAGACATTAACTGAAATTAATTGTGAATTTTATAAAAATTAATTGTCCTCATTTTCACCCTTAAAATTTTGGGGAAGCTGTGTCTCCCCTGCTCCCCCTGAAGAGATGTCACTGGAGCTCATTAACATTTAAAGAAAAATGCTACAAAACAAGAAAAGAGCTGTTTGTGACAGGGTAAAAAAGGTGTTGTTTTACACTATCATTGAGAAATTTTAACCAAACTCTTACAGACTTTTCATTAAGACCCTAAAGAATCATATCAAATTGTAAAAAATGGGCATCTGATGACCACTTTGACATTATTAAAAGTCTGGTAGAAGTCAACACCATTGCTAAGCATTATGGCGTTTGAAAAATACAACCAATCCTGTCAAATTGTAGGCTGGGTCTTTTCATTTATTTAGCGGTCTGAAATTTGTAACATTAGCAATATATTATTAGCTGTAGGGGCTGATGTTGTAGGGGAAGTTGTGGCCTAATGGTTCGAGAGTCGGACTTTCAATCTAAAGGTTGTGAGTTCGAGTCTCGGGCTGGCAGGAATTGTAGGTGGGGGGAGTGCATGTACAATGCTCTCTCCACCCTCACAACCACTACTTAGGTGCCCTTGAGCAAGGCATCAAACCCCCAAATGCTCCCTGGGCGCCGCAGCATAAATGGCTGCCCACTGCTCCGGGTGTGTGTTCACAGTGTGTGTGTGTGTTCACTGCTCTGTGTGTACTTCTAATGGGTTTTTGTGCAGAGCACAAATTCTGAGTATGGGTCACCATACTTGGCTGAATGTCACGTCACTTTGTACAGAGTGCCATAAAATGCATTATCATTCTGATACACAGACTTGTAGAAGACCCTGTATAATTCACTCTTTCTCATCTAGAATCAGTTTCTGTGGCTCAGTCAATCCAGTATTGCTAACTGCCGTTGAGTAGTGTATCATCCTCAAGGATCAAACTGTTTCATGAGCCAGAACACAAGCTTCACTGACCGTGTTCCACTTAGTTGTCAGACAATTAGCAGAAAATTTAACTCAGTGTGAACGGCCCTGAGCCATTAAAAAACGTTGTCAAAACTGTTTAACTTTGTCTACATGCTTGGCTAAACAGGTGCTCAGAAGGTTTAGTAGACCAGCTGCCCACAACACTAAACACCTTTATTATCATCATAATAAAGTTAACCTGTTAAATGTCACCCCGTCCCGTATTCGTGACGCCTACGTTGACTATACTATATTACAATCAAATCTAATCTAATCTTGACAAACTATATATCGTTGGAAAGGTCTAAGACTCCCAAATATATATTTTACCAATATTTTTGGTTAGAAATTATGTAGGAAAAGTAATAGATGAATTTATGACAAGAGTGCACCCTCAGAAATCTACATTACAAAAGGAGCTTTGACCTTTGTTTAAAAAAAAGACTTCCTCGTTGCCTTTTTCTCTATCACTTTTTGGAAATCATCAGAAGTTATATATCACTTGAAAACATAAAATCTCTAAATTCATCCTTCAAAACCCATTTTAAAATCAGACATTGCATTACCATGTAAATGGCACATCAAAATCATGTTACAAAATGTTTTCAGACATGAATTAAAAAAATTTAGGTTTGTATCATGCACATTCAAGTCTATCTTCAAAAACGTGAGTGACAGTTAACAGGTTAAATCGATTTTAGATGATATTTTTCATTTTATACATTTGACATTTATTTATTTACAGTATTTATTTATTTATTTTTGAAAATTAATTTCCATAAGCAATATTTACTTTATAAATGCCTGAATTTCTTGAATTGAGTACAATTATTTATTTATTTATTGTTTTATATTTGTTCCTGTTTTTAATTTTTTTATTTAATATTCAGAAATCTTCCAAGTTATAACCATAAATTCCAGCAGGTAACAGGACATTCACTTTTTAAAGAACATTTTGTTATGAAATGAAAACAAACAAAAAGGTTGACTCGCCATGACGATTTTCGCTACATAAAGTTTTATACATAAATCCAAACATTGTCAATTATAAGTGTGTCATTTGCATCAGTCTATGGTGTGTATTATTCCTCTAGCTATTACTAAGAATTCATTATTTATGTACGACGCTATCAGCAAAAAGGCAAGCAATTTACTTGTCAAAATGCATTACATTGTGCGAGCTGAAATATGACTGAAGAGCTCTGGGGCCGGATCATACGACGGATCACAGCAGTGGGCAGCTAAATTATGAATGGAGGTGCTGCTCGTTTCAAATTGGGAGTGTTAGTGAAATGGCACAGTCTGTGCCTTTGATTTCATAGGGGTTAATATAAAGCTTCAAGTCTACACTTCAATGCTCTTCAAATGAAACAACCTGCCCAGGCTTTTCAAAATATGGTGTTTTCAGAGTTTGGCCACTTATTCAAGCGTACCATCAGCGCTGGCCGACAGGTGTGATGATTCAGCACCAGGATAAAAGAGAAATCCTTGCATCTGTCGACTCAGAGTGAGACATACGTTTCCTCATATCTTACATTTCGTTTGTTAGATTAGCCTTTTCCATACGTTCTTCTTCCCTCCCCTGCTACCTCAAAGCTTACAGTGACGTGGAGAAGTGCGCCCAGGTGATTTGTTGCACACTTCTGCAGATTAGTGCTCAGTATGGATTATCCAAGAGGATGGCGGCCTATCTGCATTTTTTCCCATCAGCCCCTGGGAGGGTACCCCCTCCAGCTGTGCCGACTGACAGGTAGAGATTTGGACTCCTTAAAACTGCAGCATCTCCACATAAGCATAATCCCTGTCACATTTACCTGCCTGCTTTACTCCGCTGATTTCTTCCCCTCTTGTTAAAACCATCTCACTCTTTTAACAGTCAGATTCATGACTGAGATTAGCCAATGCAATGTCTTTGAAACACCTAAGTGGATAAATGCCATAGTGTAAAGGTGCAGGTGTATTTACTGTTGCTCTGCGAAATCCAATCATTTTAATGGGAATGCACGTGATTTGAAATTTTATTACCTTATGCAACAGTTTAAGATGGATATGTTGAATTTGAAGTGTTGAACAAGAGAAAGCTACTTGCTGTAAAAAAGCGACTTCTGTGTGAGTTGTGCTTCAAACATCTCTGTACTATTGACAATTGACATTGGGACATTTTTAGCTAACCCTTAAAGGGATAGTTCACCCATTCTGTCATTGTTTACTCACCCTCAGTTCTTTCAAATCCATAAGACCTTCGTTCATCTTCCAAACACAAATTAAGATATATTTTTATAAAATCTTAGAGTTTTCTGACCCTGCATAGACAGCAACAGAACTATCACGTTCATGGGCCAGAAATGCAGTAAGGACATGGGTTAAATAGACCATGTGACATCAGTGGTTCAACCATGATTTTAGGAAGCTACGGGAATACTTTTGGTGCACAACAAAAACAAAAATAACAACTTTATTTAACAGTTCTTTTCTTTCCGTGTCAGTCTTTCATGAGTGTTCATGTGAGTACAAGAAGTAAGTAGGTCGAATCCTTAAGGCATTTATCAGAACCTGCTGGCAGATTTGGTTTCTTTAATGTACAGTATCTTTTCAATAAAAAAATAAAATTAAAAAACTATAAATTAAAGGGTTTGTTCACCCCACTCGCAAACAATTTTATTCTGTTATCATTTCCTTGTCCTCGTGTCGTTTCAAACCCTACTTTTGTGGAACAAAAAATAAGATATTTTGTAGACCGTTGATAACAAAGCTGTTTTGGTTTCCAGTGACTTTCACTGTATGAACAAAAAAATACTGAGATATTTCTCAAATGATCTTCTTTTATGTTCCATAGTTTATGTTAGGCCAATGTAGCCTAAGGGCCCTATTTTAACGATCTGAAACGCAAGTGTCAAAGCGCGAAGCGCAAGTAAGTTTGTGGGCGGGTCTCGGCGCTGTTGCTATTTTCCCGGCGGGATAAATGGCTCTTGCGCCCGGCGCAAATCTAAAATGGGTTGGTCTGAAGTAGCTTCATTATTCATAGGTGTGGTTTGGGCGTAACGTGAAATAAACCAATCGGAGCGTCATCCAACATTCCCTTTAAAAGCAGGTGCGCAAGTTCCATTATGGATTGCTATTATTATGGCGTATTTACCAGGCGCACGCCAGGAGCGGTTCACAGCCGAGGAGACTGATGTTCTTGTAAGAGCAGTGAAAGACAGAGAAGTTGTGTTGTATGGGGATGGGAGAAACCCACCCAAAATAGCGTCGGTTAAACAGGCGTGGGAGGAAATAGCCACAATTGTTTCATCGATTTTTTTTTTTTTTTCCTGGTTCTTGACGGACAAACAAATTTGTCAGATGTCCTTATATACATATATGTCTTGCCACTATCGGGCAAACAGGTCTGATCCTTAATTACTACAATAAGCCGGAATAATTTGTAAGCAAGATTTCACAAAGATTTCCGTCATCTCATGTGTTAATATTTTTTTAGTGTAACAATTTATGATTTGCAAAAATAACTGTAGCATCTGTGTAGATTACATGAGCAAAGTATATGCGCGTTGTGCACGCTATACATTATGGTCAAGCTTGCGCCCTTAAAATAACATAATGAACAACGTGCAACGCGCCACTGACTTTAGACTAGGTTTTTTCTGGTCAGTGGCGCAATTGTTTAATGGAACAGCAAAATAGCACCAGGGATTGTTTGCGCCGGAACACGCCTCCTTTTTTGCGCTGAACCGCCCAGGGAGCGCAAGTTCATTCACTAGTTTAGCGACGTGCTTCTGTGGAGGGAAAAGCGCGCTTTGCGCGGGTGCAAAATAGGAATGACACATGCGTCGGTGTACAAAGTCAATTGCGCTGGGTGCAAGATAGGGCCCTTAATGTTTATGTGTAATTCGTTTTATGTTGAATCAAATCAAAATCTATTTCTAAAGATACAACTTGTAATATACTTGATATGTTCTCATTTAACGTAAAAAATTGCTTCAAATTATCTTTTGTGAGTATTTTCAGTCAAATTTAATTTTTGATTAATTAATCAAAACATCATGTAATTAAGTAGATAAAAAAATCGTTATCGACTGACAGCCCTACTATACATACATATATATATATATATATATATATATATATATATATATATATATATATATATATATATATATATATATATATATATATATGTGTGTGTGTGTGTGTTTGTGTGTGTGTGTGTGCATAAAATAATGCATCTCCTAACCTTTTTGAAACCCCTGACTGGTCTCAATGGGTTTTCCGGTCCACTATCAGTCCTTATTGAAAAAAACAAACAAACAAATGTACATAATGTATGTTTAGTGTCGCTCAGCAAATTTTTGTTTAAACAATCCAGCCATTTCAATCCAAATCCACACAATCAGGAGTTTGCTAGGAGGGCAGTGAATCCCCTTCACACAGCATTCCTGTCACACGGATTCTTATTGATTTCACTGTGACAATTTGCCAAACCACTGTAAATACAACTGCACTGAGAGTGTTTTTGAGCATGTGTTTTTTCCATTTGTTTAGTGCGACTCGCGGTCGGCGTTAACCAAACGAGAGCTGTCGTCTGCTCCCTCATGGGGATCTCACTTCCTTACCCACGCACAGGAACCAGGCGCTGTTAGCTGGTGCCACTTGGGAAAAGAGTTAGATGATCTGCTACCGTGTAGCTCGCAGCAAATTTAGCACAAACCAAAGAACCTTTCAAAGTTAAACAAATCACCCGGAGGCTATATGTCTCCTCCTATAAACCTCTACACATCTCACACAATCCCACTCGCTTGCACTGACTGTCTCGCTCCTACTTTTTTCTTGTAAATGCTTCTTAGACTGTATTTCTGTTTTTTAAGCACCTTTAAGTGTTGAAACATTGTAGGTGGATTCCAGCTTGGATTTCTAAAGTGTCAGTTCATCAGGTTTTTAAAACAGAACATGAATGGGTGAATCTTCTACACAGTATTTCACCCAAAAATGAAAAGAAAAATATAAAATGAAGCGTTAAGATTTTTTTTTTTCTATATGTCATTTTTTAAGATGATTACACAAATTTAAGCTTGAAATTACTATTTCACATTCTGCCCTTTTTTAGAATGTATTTAATAATAGCCACTATTGTCAATAATGATATTTCTTGAAATTTAATTTGATTGATTGATTGATTGATTGATTTTAATCAGGCAGTTCTCTAAATACTACTATGACATTTAAAAATTCTTGTTACAATAAAATCTAAAATTGTGTTAATTCTATAATGCGATTTAAATAACATACTTTATTTTATTTTATATTTTTTTTAAAGAAAGTTTTTTTTTCTTAACAAAAAGGCTTAGTGTTAACTGTCATCATAATTGACTGAATAAAGAAACAAACACATACATACATGCATACATACTGTACATACAGTACATGAAAGACACAAAAAAGTTATTCCCACTCTAAATTTTCCTTAATAAAAGTATTTTCAATTATTATTATTATTATTATTATTATTATTATTATTATTATTATTATTATTATTATTATTATAACACTCTACATTAATAATCTCTGGACATTTACTATGGAAATATTATTATACTTAAATACAGAATAAATTAAGAGGCAGTACAACAAATACTACCAGTTATGCATAAAAAATTCTATAGATTCATTTTCTTATTTTGTTCTTAACCTAAAGGTAAAAGGCAATGCATGAACTGATAATATGTATAAGCTAAATACAATGCAGATTATTATGAATAAAAGATTTGGCAAATGTATAAATATCTCACTCTTCTATATAATATAGGACAGTGTCTTGACTCAGTGATAATAACAGACACAGGACTAACACACTGCCTCTATATTAGTAGACAGGTGTACAGTACAACTGTATAATTCAAAGGTGATCATATTCATCCATCTCCCTTATAATTACATTTATTAATCCGAGCACTACATCTAAGCGAATATGAAAGCCAAAGTCTGTAAAAGTTGAAGAAGGACATCAATCCATGTTTAATGTGCAGAAAGAAGGAAGCAGGGGGGAAAAAAATCGAAAGTTATTGAGGTTGCAAAGTCAATAGTTATTTTTATAATAGAGAGTCCATCATATCATTTTAGCAGGGCTCTATTGTATTCTCAGATGGGCACTGGACAATTGCTTCATCCATGCACTATTACATAGATGTGGCTATTAAACCTAAAGAGAATATGATCGCCTCGTTTCCACGCTGATGCTGGCTTTGGCTCTGATCACAGTTATTATAAGAGAGGGATATTATAGCCAGACACTTAAATGTTATTAGCACAGCCATATTTTACTGTCCAAGACTGAGCACAATGTATTCACAGGAGGACGCATGCTATTATTTTAAATATGTGGCTAGAGTAACATTACCCCACCAGCAATGTGACAGATAAATGCTGAGCATATTAAATAACAGATTTACACTAACTTTAAAATCTAAGTGAGACTGTGATTCTAAAATATAATCTAGAATCTGAAGCATACAAGCACCATTTGACATTTCCAGAGGAGAAGCGTCAAAGAGTAAAACAAAGTCTTTCGATAGATCAACAGTACTCAAAGAGGTAAATAATGTGAGTTTTAAATCTTCATTGCTCTGGGCCTGACAGGCTCGGAGCTCATTTAAAGTAGGCCAGCTCTATCCAGGTCAAGTGTGTGTCAGTGATCTGAGGAGCTAATACTCTCCAGGGGAAAACCTGCATGTACACAGAGTCAGATTCTACCTGCAGGGACACATGACGCTCTGCGGGGCCAATATTATAATGGTTTGCAAAAGAAAGAAAGGGGGATGTTTGAAAATTACAATAAACTTTTTTTTTTTTTTTTTTAAACAACATTAAAATCAGAATACAGAGGGTTTACAGTTTTTAAAGGTTATTTATTTTTATAAAAAACAGACACATAACACAACACAATTATTATTATTATTTTTTTTTCTCTGTTTTTATTTTTCTGTTTTAATATATTTATCATAAATGTAAATACACAAAACTTAAACCCCACTTTAGCATCCTCAAGCCAGAATTGAATTTGTATGTAAGTACACCTGAGTGTTTATTAATCAGAAAGTAATTAAAACAATATAATTTGGACTATTTTTTAATATTCTGTGTCTTTTTCTCTTTCTTTCTTTCTTTCTTTCTTTCTTAGGGTAATTCCTTCCTAGGTGAAGTCAATTTATATAATATGCCTTATCATATTATTTGCTGTTTCTTTCCTTTATATTGCAACCTATTACTTAGATTAAATATGTTTGTATGTTCTTATTTATTTGTGTATGTTGAAATTGCAGTTAAAAACTAAGGATCTATCCTCTTATCTTTTTTTATTTTTTTTTTATTTTTTTTATTTTTTTTCCAAAAAAAATAATATGCTGTAATAATGATAATAATAATGAGCTTCATATACTTTAGTAACTTTCATAGTAACTTCACTTCATATACTATAATATGTTTGTTTGTAGTGTAGCCATATTTGATGTACCTAGAAACAATCAAGCTGCAAAACCCAGTTCTGCATTCTATGGTATGCATCATTTTTTGTAGCAGGAGAGGTGTGGTATCTAATCCCTGGCAGGTGGAGCGTGATGGAGCTCGCTGGGGAAGATAAGACTTCCTGTTCCATTACTGAACCTTCTTCACTGCCCCACTTTTCCCATCCCGACGCTGGGAACGTCGCAGGCCTGGGTGAACAGGGTAAAGATAACCAAAGACCTGCCACACTCAGGTAAATCAATCTCCACCTCCTGCTGCTTCCGTGGAGATTACTGTATTTGTTTATTTATTTTATCTTGGGGGTAGAACTGTCAAAAATGAGTGAATCTGAAAAAAAAATTAAAAATAATAAATGTATAAATCAGTACAAACAAAACTAAACTAAAAACATTTTCACTGTTATGGATTATGGACTCTATTACGCTTTTTGCTTCAGAAGACATTAACTGACGAACTGGAGTGGGGTGGATTATTGTGATGATTATATCAGCTGTTCAGACTATCTTTCTGTCGGCACCCATTCACTGCAGAGCATCCATTGGTGAGCAAGTGAGGCCATGCTAAATTTCTCCAAATATGTTCTGATGAAAATGAGAACTGCGTCGTGCTGAAACTAGCAAAAACACTTTCGCCGGGTGCATGATAGGGCCCAATGAGTAATTGGCAAGTAAACTTGACAAACGTACTTCAGATTCTCTTCAGCACATCAGCAGAGATGGGATTTGCGATAACCGCTGCAGTAAACGGTGAATGTCGTCATGAAGGGGCTGAAGGGAGACTGTCCATCAATAGACCAATGCAGTGATGCTGTCATGCTGTCATGTCTCTCACTCTCTCTCTCTCTCTCTCTCTCACTCGCTCCCCTTTTCTT
Source organism: Carassius gibelio (assembly GCF_023724105.1). Taxonomy (NCBI): domain Eukaryota; kingdom Metazoa; phylum Chordata; class Actinopteri; order Cypriniformes; family Cyprinidae; genus Carassius; species Carassius gibelio. Next base: position 19,442,167 of record NC_068419.1, read on the forward strand.
CTTTGTAGATAATGGCACCTCTAGAACAGACGGCATCTTTGCTCTTTATCAGATAATGTATCAACACAGGCTTCCAGCTTTCAGCTATTTCTGGAAGACTCCCCGCCATCCCTAAAACCATATCAACCTTTTACAATCTCCCGCCTTCATCTTCCATCAGATTTTACATCCTGAAAAGGACATTAACAGTTCAAACTTGATTCCACCCCAAGATAGTTTGATCAACATCTTTATATTTCAATCTTTTTTTCATAAGACAATTTCAAAAATAGGACTGAATAATGTTACACCAGCAGCAGAGTCACGTCACGTGCACCTACAATATAGAGCATATTGGTGATGTTTCGCAGGTATGAATGTAGAAGTTTTATTACTGTATATGTCATCTGATTGTGATTACAGATTAAACGGTTAACCTGCAAAAATCAATCAGTGTTTTTAAACAGATCGAGTCAAGTCGATATGTAACATAATCTGCAGTTGCGCAATAAAGTAACTGGGTCAAATATGTTTCACGTAGACTGTTGAAATGTATTGATACCAAAAATCCATCACAGGCTGAAATGTGACCCTATGTCTACATTTTGACAAAAATTCAAAAATGTACCTATATTAATATACCTATACATACATTTCAGTGCAGTGTCCTGTTGAAATGAATACTACAGGAATCATATCATTTATGATTCTTGGTGCAGATAATTAATTAATATACATTAATATCTCTCTATTCATATCAATATTGTGCAATGACCCCAATACATTTGTACCATAGTGCATGTTTTATAAACTAACACCTTTTGATGTTTGCATCACATAACTGATTCTAGTAAACTTGCTCGATAGCACACCTGGTGCATCATTACATTTGTGATGCAAACACATACCAATCCCATAAAACACGATAGAAGAGCTCAAATATTTGTATAAGGAAGCTTAAATGGCATGCAAAATTATTCTTTTTTTATGTCACGTTTGCATTTACTATAACTATCATTTAAGAAAAGTTTAGTATAGGTGGTATGTTATTTTATAACTCAATGAAGCATTAATCTTTTAGTGCCACTTTACGTTATGTAAATAGCCAAACGTAATGAAACATCGCCACACACATGTTCATCTTTAGACTAAACACACTTTTAGTACAACTCAGTGTGAAAGTGTCATGAAACACACAAGAAGCAAGGTAATGTAATGTAACATACTGTACAAGCTGTGTAAAGAAGAAGTTTTAGTTTTAATATGTCCAGCATGTGCTCAGAACAGTGTGTGTACATCAGGAACCACGTGTAAAATAGGGGTATATGGGTAATTAAAGGCTGTCTTAGTGGGTGATTACAGTGCTTTACTTCATAATTACAGTGTAGGAGTTTACCAAGAACTTAGATTACTGTCTTCAGAGCGGAACATGTGCACACAAGCGCACATTTTAAAAATAAATGGCACGAAATAACCGGCTAAGAGAGTTCATCAGTGTCCTCAATTTGCCCGTCTGATCGTTTAAACAATGTTCTTTGTTTGTTTGTTTTGGGAATAGCTGTAAACTAGCAAAGCATTAAATGATATCGTACAATCATGCTTTGCTCTCAGCGACTGTGAACTGCGATCATTATTATTTAACCTTTCATTTGAATCGAACAGAGTCAGCACTGATAAAACATGACAAAAGCCAACCTCGCGAGGAACCAGAATTATCCCAGTGACCTCTTACGGAGAAATGTGAGCTCCCAGCAGTTTTCAATGTCACTATGCTGGCCATGCCACCTAAATAGGGGGATGAAAAAAAATCAATATTTGATTATAAAATGTATATTTCTTATCTCTCATCTTGTTATCTGAAAATGTTCAACCTTCACAAGGTTATAAAAGATTAGTGGCTCAGGACCACCACTGTTTTATATGATTCATTCAGACATAACACATGAGCATTTTGACACTTAAAAAAAAAAAAAAATGGAAAGATTTTAGCTTTTTGCTTTTTAATCATCTTGCAAGATACTGCTTGAAACATCACATTAACCAACCCTATACACTACTGTCAGGTGAGTCAGACAACAGCAGACATACATTTAACTGATTGAAAGTGACAGTAAATACATTTTAATGGTACAACTGAGTACCATTTCAAATAAGTCGTGTTATTGAATGTTCTATTCATCAAAGAATCCTAAAAAAGTGTTATAGCTTCAAATCAATCAGTCAATCAATCAATCAATCAATCAATCAATCAATCAATCAATCAATCAATCAATCAATCAATCAATCAATCTGTTTCTTGAGCAGCAAATCATCAGAATGATTTCTGAAGGATAATGTGACATTGAAAGACTAGTAATAATGTTGAAAATTCAGCTTTGCATCATACAAATAAATTACATATGAAATATATTCCAATAGGAAACAGTTTTTCTAAATGTTATAATATTTCAAAATATTGCTGATCTTATTTTGTCAAAAAAATAAAATAATAAATAAATAAATAAATAAATAAATAAATAAATAAATAAATAAATAAATAAATAAATAAATAAATAAAAATAAAAAACACTCTTACCAACCCCCAACTTTTGAACTATTTTTTGCAGGTAAACGCTAATATATGAAGTTTTTTAATATATTGTCAATGAATAATTTTAGGAGGTAAAAAAGAACTGGGGGCAAGCACTACTTCACCCGGCTGTCTCTGGTTTTGTCTTCACAGTCACATCACAGATTTGGAAACTGTGGATCAGACTTTTAAAATTACCAGTAATTTAAAACGAGCAGCTGCAGCAACGAACTAAGCTGAATCAATCTACCAGGTCATTGAAACTGTCACTGAACTGAGCCAATGTTTGAACTGTTAACTGCTTTTCTGAGGTGCTTTTGAGTATTTCTAACTTATTTCTGCAGGTTGTTTCACACCAACCTCCCAAGAGGCGAATCATTGCATGCCATTAGTATGCTTAACCTCTAAAATTAAGAACGCAATTACTATTACACAAAAGAAGAGACGGCCGCTCATTCTCCTCAGCACGGCATGATGGGTATTATGGTAATTAGTTGACAGAAGGTCAAAGGCAATATGTTTAAAAGTAATCAGCAAGTAACACTTCCTGCATTCGAAATGGCAGGATGAAAGGCCGAGGTTTGGTGAGTTTATTAGCAGTGCTGGGGAAAAGTCAGCTTTTCTTCCATTACAGAGGAAATCTTGCAGAGGGATTTCAAACGTTGGCTATTTTAAGGGATGTCTGCAGGGCTGAGATAGGGAGAGGTTCATGACTGGGTCCGTTTGGACGGCGTGGAGGCGTCATTCATGTTGAAAGTCTTTCACCTCTCTGTCCTTCCGTGACAATCGGCAGGAAACGTTGACGAGGTTTTTTCTCGCAGGAATTTATTGAGCGCGCTTTGTCTAAAGCCTATGTCAAATGCAATTTGATTTGCTTCCCTGAAAGTAAAATTGTCTTTATTAAAGGGTAACCAACCAGTAGTTTACAGCTTATATTTGCCAATATCATTTGCATACGGTTGCCACAAGAACACTGGGAAATAATCATTCAAAAAGTAAAACTGAAGAAAACAAAACACGCCTTAAAGAAAGGTTCATCAAATGAAAAAGTAAAGACATAAATGTAAAACTTTAACTTCTACAAACAACTGTTTGCAATGCAGGTTATATTTCTAATAGCATTTATTTATTTTCCATCAATCAATCAATCAATCAATAATAATCATTTGATCAAAAATACAGCAAAAAGAAGTAATATAATTTTAAAAACTGTTGTGCTGCTTAATAAATTAGCAAAAAAAGAAAAAAAAAAACATGATTACATGACGAAAAGATTTATTTGAAATATAATTCTTTGCAACCAAATACCTTATTAAATATTTAATTTAATTGAATTTAATTGAATTTAATTGTTTTCTTGCCAGGATCTTCCGGTTCCCCATTTTCACATGGAAAATCTTTCATGACAAGAGGCAGTTTGCTACTGGAAAACAGCTTCCTGAAATTCCCTTAAATGTCAAATTTGTTATATCCCAGAAATAAACGGCTATTTTTTGATCCGCACTTCTTGGTTTCCTCTACTCACTCAGTGTTTTCTTGAAATACGGGCTCATGAACACAGTGCCATGTAAATACACAAAGTAATCCTTTTCATCCTGAGTGCTTGTGTCCTTATTAGACTGAAGGGAAAGTCGCATTACTGCAGTGTGTTTGAAAGCACACAAATACAGCTTGAAAGCACAGTGAGAGATTCATACACACCACTTTCCCCATGAATTTTGAAAGGCACTCTCACAGGTTTAATGCTCAGAGGAAGAATCGGGGGAAAGGGTTTCTCTCAGGCTTACACACATTATTTGGCAGCATATACAGTGCTGCCTTGGCCTTGCTCAATTTATCGACTGCTCAGGGAAATCAAGTGGCACAGGCTTTGCAGTCGGCAGATAATAAACTGAATTCATGGAACCTTTTATTCAACAAGCGGCAGCGGGAGATGAATGGACATCATGTCTACTACTGAATTTATTAGAGCCGTCTCCTTTCTTCTGTCCCGTGAGCATCTCTAATACGTCTTGGTGTGCGGCGTATCTGCAAGGCATATCTGGATCGTTGATATCCGTGCATAGCTTGTTGTAAGCTGTTTGTATAAATGTTTAGGAAGAGTGACAAATGCAGGTCTATTATCTCGCCCCTTTATGAGAATCCCATTTACCAACCCGGCTATAAAGAGCATAAAACAGATAGTGTGCGCTGTGTTATTAGGGTCAATGGCAATTAAAAAGTTCCATTCTACTATGAGTATCTGGTTTGAAACACAATACCTATAAATGTAATCTTTTATAAAAAACTGGTTTGATATGGTTTTGAAAAACTATTTAAAAAAAAAAAATAATTCTCAATCTATAAAGTCCAAACACATTTGCCTTCCACATGTAGCACTGTGCTATTATCAGCATTCATTCCTAGAGTAAAAGACTTGCCATTCCTTCATTGTTTTTGTCTTCGTTTCGGATAGATGCAGCTATTTATTAAACCCGCACGTCCTGTGCACTTCTGTGATAATGGATATAATTTTTCATATTGTTTTATTTGGTGCCAGATACAGACAATAAGTAATGTAAGACAGGGAGTATTTCACGAGCGAGAAATCGGCTCTTAAGCCATACATCACCCTGACTCAATGACACCAGAGACTCCGGCGGCGAGACAAAATATCTACCTGTTGTGGACGCCTTAGTGCAGATGATCTATACAGTTCAAGAATTTTTTTTTTTATATATTTATAGCCTTCATAATTAAAGCTGGTATGATGACGGAGGGTCTGTCGTAAGATGATTAATCAAGTCCCGCTGGCCTGGACTCCAAAGGGCACGCGGCAGGTGTTGCTCACTCCAGCTTGAAATGCTGTTTGCAGGAGTCTGTACTTCTGCCAAGAATACGCAGAGATACACGCTCAGGATCCTGGGAGGAATTTAACAATTCAAGAGGAAATAAATCCCACCAGAGTACTGTCTGTGTGACCGTTAAAACACAACGCAAACAATGAGGAGGATTCACTATCTATCTATCTATCTATCTATCTATCTATCTATCTATCTATCTATCTATCTATCTATCTATCTATCTATCTAGAGGGCCTCAGATGATGGAACTAACAAATATTGCTACAAGTGTGACTGCATCCTAATAATAATAATAATAATAATAATAACGTTCATTATGTTCATCGTCTGGCTGACTACGTCTTGTATAAATTTTTCTACAAATCCTGTCATACGTGCACAAACTGACAGTCACCATTTATAAGCTTTTACTAAATATTGTAGAAACATAATTTACTGTAAAGTTACTTTGTAACGATTTGTATTGTAAAAAGCGCTATACAAATAAACTTGAATTGAAAAAAAAACTTGAATATCCATCCATCCATCCATCCATCCATCCATCCATCCATCCATCTATCTATCTATCTATCTATCTATCTATCTATCCATCTATCTATCTATCTATCTATCTATCTATCTATCTATCTATCTATCCATTCATCCCTCCATCCATCCATTGTTCTGTCATTCTTTCTGCCAGTCTGTCTATCAATTATTCGGTTGCACTTTATTTTACAGTATTTTTACTAACATGTATAGTGTACTAACAGTGTATTTATCTAAGAAAGTTCTGGTAATACAAGGTAACTATATGGGGTAGGGTTAGGTTTAGGGGTAGGTTTATGGTAAGTACCTAGTTATTACATAGTTATTGTAAATACATAGTATGTACATGAGGAACAGGACTGTACAATAAAGTGCTGCAAATTGTTCTTACATTCAAATCTGTTTTGGAATTCTGTATCCAGTTTGTTACTTCAATTCAAACTGAACTCAAGAAGTTGGATTTGAATTTAATTTAATAAGGCATTTTCAATATAGTTATGGATTATGCACAGCTTTGCATGTGGAGTTTAACACTGCTTGAAAAATGAGAAACCCAAATGTTTTTTGCTGTTAAGTAATACTTCACCTAAAATAAGTGAGTCACACTCAACTGAAATGGTTACACTCCAACTCAATAACTGTGATATTTACATTTTAGATTCAGATAAATCACATTTATGTTTGAGAAAGTATTCCAGCAGCATCTTTTCTGTTAACGGCAGTACTTTGGCAAACTGCCAACTCAATCCACAAATCCTCACGCTGAGCCTCTGAACAAACTACATTTGACCTTTACTAAAAACCTCTTGCTTCACAATTATCTCAACTCACTTTCACTTTGTCATACAGGATTGATGAACCAGCGAATAATGGCTCTCCTTTGCCATTTGAATTCATTGATTAAATGTAAGCAATCAAATGTACATTCAACTACAACACCCGATAAGTACAGGATTACTGTTTGCCAAATACATTTCCACTGTAACAGTACAGTACACAAAGTGGTGTAAAAATACCACACATGCACGGTATCTGTTGAAAATCGAAGTTTTTTTTTTTTAAATCTACAGTGGCACCAAGAAATACTGGGCCGGTTTAGGCTTACTTAGAAATATAAATAAGTAAATTACTTAATAACAAATTAAGATAATTCCACCAGCCAGGAATTTGTATGGAAATTTGTATGATTGAATTCTCACATTTTCATATAATTTGTTTACAGTCCACCGATTATCTTAGATTTGGGATGGTCTTAATTACTTTTTTTCTAAAAATCATATATTTCCAAACAAATCCCACTGCATGCATTCAGACTACAGCATTTGAAATAACTGTTGTTCAATAATGAAAAGGTAAGCCTAAGCTTTAAAATATTTTATATGTGAGATTACAATAATGAGGCAATATGAATTCATTAAGCATACATATGTAATGCATTACATATATAGATTTCATAGAAGGGGTTGCTGCTTATTTTTTCATGTTATTTAAGAGCTATTATTGTCGTCTTTTCTGATAGTTTACCAATTATCAATCTTACTTACCTGTGTAAATATCACAATATGTGTCTCTCCCTGGCACCAGGGACGCGTGTGTGTGTGTGTGTGTGTGTGCGGCTGATGCCCCGGGTGCAGTGGTTCTCAGATGGGTAATTATCTCTTGTCTGAGAGGGTAGCAGTCTCCCCCGGGCCCTACCGATGGTGAGCGTCTGTATATCGAACCTTTTCGCCTCTGCCAACAGGCCAGCTAATAACGATTCATGCAGCTGCCAATCTCTCCCTCCAGCGCTATCAATATTCCACAGCGACAAATAACAGCAATTAAGAGAGATATCTCAAAGAGAGACACCAGACAAACATTTCCTCTCCCGCTCTGATGATATTAGTGGCGGGTGAACAGACATCTGCTCTGCATAAGTGTCACCAATAAAACAAGGTGCTGCATTTAAATATTGCACGAACAAAATGTCTGTATGGATCACCTGACTAATGGAGTCAAAGGACTGGCTCTTTTCGTTTTCGGCGAAGTCTGCAGTGCATCAAGTTGTTGTTCTGTAATGCTGTCCTACTTTACAAACTTTTTTATCAGGTTGATAAAGTTATATTACACTGACAAAGAGACACTGTGCACTCGTTCCTTATGTTTCAGAGATGATGCATTGCTTTAGCTGGACTTATTAATAAAAATAATCTTTCATTTGGAGAGCATTCAGGCCCTCTTTTCTCAATAGTCTCAGGTAACTAGAGTATTTAGATGTCTTCTCTTGTAAAGTTTCCAGCTGGAATAAAATAACATTTTTAAAGGAAAATATATTTACCAATATATTTCTTAAAATATATTGTGATATATTGTAATATATAATTTTCCCTTTTTATTTTCTAATATATTATATATTTGAATATAGTTAATAATATATTGATGATACATATATTATATAATATATTGCAAAATATACAAATGATTGCCGCTTTCAATATATTGCAATATATTATATAATACATCCCATATATAAGAATATATGACTAATATATTACATGATATTTTCCAATATACTGCAATATATTTTTGTTTCATAAGGGTTTGGCATTGCAATACTTAGTTATGTAATTTTTCTAACGTTGGTTGTAGGCTTCGCATCTATCGAAAATAAAGTAAAGGAATAGTTTAGCCGAAAATTTTTAAAGCTGTCATCGTTTCTCATTCTTGGTCATTCCAAACATTTTAATTATCTTCCACACATTTAGTTTCTCAAAATCTATGACGTTAGATAACTTTTAAGATAACACTATTATCCAGACTGCAACATACTCAGATTGTGCAGAGGACTGTGGTCTTGTCTTAATGGCCGATGCAGTTTTGACAGAACCGGGCTAATATGGTCTTACTTCCTGGTTCTATAGATGCTGAATTTTGGATCAGCTGGAGTGTGTTTATTAAGTGCAACCACCAAATAAAGCATTGCAATAACCTAACCTTGGGGCCATAATTGCATGAGTGAACATTTCTCCATTTGACATTGAGAGCATAGGTCATAATTTAGATATATCACATATTTTGAACCGCTTTCCTTTTTGTGCTTTTTGGAGTTTAATGGTGCTTTCAGTTGTGAGCACTGACAGCACAATCTCATGGTAATGTTTTGTTAAATGCCCTGTAGCTGTCCTCTTCAAATACGCACTCAAGGTTAATTAGTTGACTGGAACATCAGTGAGATCACACTTTAAAATTGTAATTTACATAATTCAGGAAAAAATCAAACTGTTGATTCTGGCCATAATACCTCCACCTCCACCTATAACATTGCTTTCTCCATCCGAAACAGATCTAAACAAATATGTGGGTGGATTTTGATGTGAAAGCACAACAGGGGATGAACTTTTTCACTAGAGGAAGTTTTATTATGGGTTATGGACTATTTTGGCCGGAAGCAATGATTTCAAGTTAAAACACCTTACATTTTAAGCTAACTGAGACTTGTTATAGCACTTATATATCATTGCTCTTTTGTTGTTTTCGATTGCTTCCACTGTCCTCATCTGTAAGTTGCTTTGGATAAAAGTGTCTGCTAAATGACTAAATATAAATGTACATTTGTTTCTTACAAACATGCAGCTTTTGGCTTCACAAGACATTAACTGATTGACTCACAATATATTATGTAATATACACAATATATTATGTAGGTTATTTGTGGACTATTGTGATGATTTAGAAGCTGTTTGAACTCTCAGTCTGACGGCACTGCAGAGAATCCACTGGTCAGCAAGTGATGAAATGCTACATTTCTCATTCATCTCATGAATTTCTCATATATCTTGGACGACCTGAGCCTGACTACATTTTCAGTTAACTTTCACTTTTGGGTGCACTATTCCTGTAAAGTAGAACAGAAATAAAAAAAATTCTCTGGGTAGCACCTTAAAAGTGTATTGGGATCAAGACAAAAAAAAAAAAAGTTTTAACTTCAGAAACATCTCTTTAATTCCAATCATGATGTGCCAGAACTATTTGTCCAATATGTTGAGAGTCAAAAGCTGATTAATCTGCAAAAGCAGTGGGAGAAGCCCTTAGGGTGCTCGTCCCCTGCAGAGGGAGGGACCGCTGCTCTCTGATCTGAGTTATTATCCACAATTACCCTGATTACAAAGCCCTTCATGTTAATGACTGAGGTGAACTTCATGTGACACTTCCGCACATCTTTCAAAGCTTTGCTGCAACACCTACCAACTCTATAAAGCCGTGTCGGGACGTGGAATCAATTTCTCTTTCAGATTCAATCAGGGCTTGAACTTAGTTTCAAACTTTTGGTCTTACAATGCCTCATTTATAGTTTGTTTGTTCATTCATTCATTCTTTTTTTTTTTCAGGATTTACATGACCTAAAACTTACTTCTTTCTTTCAAGGTGAATGCATTCACATGACACTTTAAAAATCAGTTGCTATTCCAATTGCTCTGTAAAGAACCAACTCTCCTCACTTAGTTGCAAGATTCAAAGAACCATTTATGTCAGATTCATACATTCTTTGGAAAAAATAAAACCGCAACAACAGAAAACAACATAACTGATCATGCTCATCCATGCACAACAACAGTGAAGATGACCTAATTAGATTATGAATAAGTAGCTCTGCAGAAGTGGAACTCATACGCATACAAAAATGCATATTATTATGATCCTGGCCCTCTATTTCTGTGATTAAATAAATCAACAACGGCCTGGTTGAGTCATAATGGGGTGTGTTATTAATGTTGTTGTCCTTTTGTTGCAGGTGTAGAGTTTTACCTGGCCTTCCCGTATCGCGGCTGACGCTGGCATTTTTCCTGCGTGTTGCGTGAGTTTCCTTCTGTCTTAATTACCAACCCATTTCTCCCTCTGCCTCGTGCATGTCTCAGTGTAATTATTCACCCCATTATATGATGCCTCTATCCTCCACACTTCATTATGTCCTGGGCGAGGAAGATAAATTAATTTCCTGATTAACCCGCAGACACTTGAGAAGGCTCTCTCACTCCTTATAGTCGGCACGAGGAGTCTAGTGACAGGCCATTTCAAAATGTCATCTCACACAAACACTGCATGAGATGACGTCTGTTTAAACAATCGTGACTGATGGATCACTTTAGTTTCAGGGGATTTATGTTCAAAATTATTAATTTGACCTTAATGGCTTTGAAAAAAAAAAAAAAAAAAATCTTAGAAACAGTATGTCATTCTAGTGATTTTAATTTGCTTGTTTTGTAGTTTATGATTTTAATTGAGTTATTTATTTTTTATTTTATATTGGTAGCCACAAATGGTGCCAACAGAGATTCAAGTCAGCATGATTCGCTGTTCACAATACATTTTACTTACAGAATATGACAACAGGACACGAGATACTAAACAAGATTTCGTATTTTTCTATTAATTTATTATTATCATTATTATTATTATTTTAAATCTTCATAGTTCATCACTAAATAAAGCTCCATAGTGGGATTAAAGTTGGTATAATGCGCCCAAAAGTAGTTTAGAATTATTTTGTACATAAAATATTAATATTTTTGTCAATAAGGTCTAAAAAAGTATCAAATGTCAGTTAGAAAAAGTATCATTTCCAAAAAAAATTCTCACCAAAAAAACCGAATGTATATACATATATTTTACAATTTAACTGTTGATGGCACTATTAATAAAACAATAAAATAAAATGCTGCCCTACTGACTTTAGCATATATTTAACAAAATAACCATTGCATCCCACAAAATCAAGTCTTCATCGCTGCTTGAGACGTCCTCCTTTAAAAAATAAAGTCAAATTCTCTCCAACAAACATACCTTCCAGCAACGATCAATACACGTGTGATAAGCCAAGACGTGCTTCTTAGATAGAGCAGCAGAGAGGATGAGATTTGACATCACATGGTCTGGACTTTAATTAAAGAGCAACAAACACGAGTTAGTGTGTGCAGAAAGCATGCTGAACATGAAGCCCTTGTTTTTTGTGTGTCTTCTGGTCCTCTCCCCCTCTGAGCGCTCATTTGTTATCGAGCAATGAGCCAGCCCTGGGGTGAAAACAAAGAGCTGGAAATAAATGACCGAATACAAGCCGTCGCTTTACTCTACAGGGCCCTCAAAGACTTTCAGCATTTAAAAAGGTTTTTAAAGAGAGATCAATAATGATAAGTTGTTATCAAACAGATTATTACATCCCAAATTAGCTTCCCCAGAGAAAATGGATGGTGACACTTTTAAGAAGGGATGGGTTTAAAGTTTTAATTAATTATTTTGTTCCCTGTTTTGTGCTGTGGTATGCTTTAGGCATTATAACTTTGACGCTTACATCAATCAGTTCTTGTAACGCATTGTATTAAGTTCCTGCTGTCGATTCTAAACACTCAGGGGTAATTCACTTAGAATGAACTGCAGCCGCTAAATGCAGTTTATTTGAATGTTCTGTAAAAATTGTTTTGCCTTCTCCAAGCAAGTCTATAATACCTGAAGAAAACTTTAAGTTTGCGTTCCCATTCATCTCAATGGCAGCTGCAGTTCTGTTGTTGTCATTTGTAACTTGTTCTTTTGTTTCAAAGGACTCTTATTTTGAAATTATCCTGGATTCATAGTTTGGCTAGCAATATGGAGTTACAGCATCTACCAGCAGGAGGAAACTCTGTCCATCTACACTGCTTTTACATGCTGGCTCCCATTATTAAAGCCCTTGTCCCATATTCTGTGATTAAAACAAGGGTTGACTAGGAAGCACAGTGCAATCTCTGGTTTACCTCGAGGCAACTGGAAGGAGGTTTACCTACACAGCTCTTACTAGCTTGCACACCATTACACTAGCCCCCTAACTCCACTCCTATCTGGGTCACGTCACCAATATATCCAATGGCAGAAGTCTGCCTGGGAAAAACACAGGCTCTGAGGCTATAATGTGGATTTTAAACATATGGGATCCACTTAGGTCTCTACATATGGAACCAAGCCCTCTACCAGTTCTAACAGATTCATCAAGCGATGGCCTGGCGCTGGACATTCCACCACGACTAGTTGCTGACCAAATATATCACATCACCAATATATCTGGTTCTACTTACACTGATCTGAGTGGGGTTCAAATCTGCATCAACAAGCATGGGAGGCTCACATGCTAACCCGGATGTTTAAGGCTTTAGCGTCAATGACTAGTATGCATTTTGAGGTCAAAGGAATGAGGTTTACCTGCACAGCTCACATAGGCAGTCATACTAACATATCAGAACCTGACCCACCAACTGTAGTTTTATGAAATTTGGCATGAATATTTAAATCAATAAAATTTAATCAGAAGTTATTTTATGATAAGGGCCTGATTGCAACATCATTTTCATTTCACTCCCTTCATTAAAACTGTAAGGGTATCATTAAGGGTTTTGTTAACTTGAAGGGTTTGTTGTAACCGACCCCAGCTCTCTTCAGACTGAACGTTCTTGTAAGCTGGTTAAGCTTTTGTTAAACTCTATTGACAAGTGCCTTCATGGGGAGACAGTGAAAATGTGTCTTGTAATTACAGTTATTTCAATATTTCCTTCCACAGGTCCCACTCATTCTGGCTCTTTATTCCAGCTGAGAGACTTGAAATAGACAACCATCACCCTCTTTTAATTGAAACTGAATTCATTTTTTATACTGAGTACTTAATCCATTTGTGACAGCCCTCTATATTCAGTGTACAATAGACGTCCCCCTCTATTCTCCTTCCCTTCTCTCTACCCGTGCCAAATCCATCTGACTTTAAACTGAAGTCCATTTATTAAATCTTTTATTAGGCATTTCATTATGCATGCTTATAAAGATCATAATAGAGATGTAAAATAATGAAATTCTTCAAGTTCTTAAAGCGTTCATAAATCTTCATAACTTGTCTTCTCAAAGACCTGTTTTCACAAGAGCCTGTTATTTTATTCATATTCTGTGTAAATGCTTGTGGGGTTTAATTAAGATAGCATGATTTATTCTGCAGCTTCCTAAAAGCTTTAATTCTTCATTCGGCTGTTTTAAATGTCTTAACAAAATTACATCATTAAAATGCACAGTAAGAAATTTTTTTGGACAAAACAAATAATGCTAAACATGATAATGCTAATTAATCAAGTAAACAACCAAAGATTTATTTGCAGTCCCTATTTTAGGTTTACTTACTGTTATGATGTATTTTTTTTTATTACTTACAGTAATGCATCTTAGCGTGGCTTTTCTATTACCATGCACATGAAATACTGCATTTTTGTCATCAAATAGGCCTATTGTGGTTATGTCCAAGTACGAGTGTGATTTGAAAATGGTTATGTATGTATCCCTCATTCCCTGAAGGAGGGAACTGAGATGTCATGTCAGTAATGACTAAGGAATTTGGATCTTGTTTTGAGAGACCAATTCACTTTGATTATAAACTAAACAGACCAATGCAAATCAGGATGCAATGATAGTTTCATGCTGCCACTGATCAGGTTTTTGCAGAGGAGCCGAGCCAGTGACCTGGTTGCTCTGCAGTGGTACATCAGCTGTGGTGACGAGATGTGACGTGAACGTGTTCTTCAGAGAACAAGGGTTACATACGTAACTGAGATGTTCCCTATCAGTTGTTCACTCTCGACATTACGTCAGTAATGACCAACAAATTTATGATCCCTACCAAATCGCCATGGATGCTGCCAATTCCAGTATCCTGTGTGAACTTCCTACGCCCCCTTTTTTGGTGTAGGCCGGGGCTCACAAAAACAAGGCCAGTCACTGTTGTCATATCACTACCCACTCAGTGAGATTGGATAACATTGGAAAAACACACCCATACCACTTGGAACAAGAATGTTGCAGAAGCCCCATCCATCCCGAAGGAGGTTTCGGACGCATTTACACATATGAACAATCATTTAGGTGCATATGGAAGATCAGAGATAATAATAACCCTCTTGGAAATGGCAGAAGTCTGCCTGGGAAAAACACATGCTCTGAGGCTATAATGTGGACTTTACACATGTGGGATCCACTTAGGTCTCTACATATGGAACCAAGCCCTATACCAGTTCTAACAGATTCATCAAGTGATGGCCTGGTGCTGGACATTCCACCACGTCTAGCTGCTGAGGGGATGGAGGAGCTCAACATACATTATGAACACTCTGGAGCAGTTTTATCAAGCTGACATTAAACCGGGGACTCTCAGTGCCTCTACCCATTTGAGGTGAGAAAACTGAGGATACTGCCTCCGCATGACTGCTATAGAATCTAGCGAATGTGTTGGGGGTCACCCAGCCCTCAGCTCTACAAATATTTGTCAGCGGGGCCCCATGGGCCAAAGCCCAGGAGGATGTAACACTTCTAGAAGAGTGAGCTTGAAACCTGAGCAGGCAGGGCCCGCCCTGTGCCTGATAAGCCAGAGTGATGGCATCCCCTTCTCCAGTGGGCCATCCTCTGCTTAGAGATGGCATTCCTCTTCTGCCGGCCTCAGTAACAGACAGAAAGCTGATTTCAGGTCCTGAAAATTTTTGTCCAGTTTACATAGCAACTCAAGGCTTGGATGGGACAGTGCAAAGCTAGGGCTGGGTCTGCCTCCTCCGGAGGCAGTGCTTGCAAGTTCACTACCTTATACTTGAAGGGGGTAGTAGGAACCATGGGCACGGGCCTCAGGATTACCTGGGAGTCAGCCACCCCAAACTCTAGGCATGATTCGTCGACTGAAAATGTGTGCAGGTCCCCTAACCTCTTGATGGAGGTTGATGCAGTCAGAACAGAATTTTCATTAAAAGAAACTGTCTTCAAATGCTCAAATGGGACCTGCTTTAGTGCGCTGAGCACTAGAGTCAGATCAATGAGGGTATAGATGGTGACCAGGAAGGATTTAACCTTATTCTCCCCCTAAAGAACCTGATAACCAATCATGCCTGCCTACTGACTTCAAAGGTGGAGGGAGACAGGCTTCTCTCCAACCCTTGCTGCAAAAAAGGACAGCATGACTAAGCATGATTTGGCATCTTTCGGGGGCCAGCTGTGTGCCAGCGCATCCATGCCGAGTTTTACCTCAGTCAGGGAGTAAACAACTGGCAGTGAGAAGCTTGACCATCTAGAGATGTAGTCTCCCATCTCCAGCGAGTGCAGCTTGTGACAGCTTGCTGGTTGCAAAGTGAATGCCCTGCTCTCTCAGACGAACAAGGGCTGCTTCGACAACTTTCATGACGACATGGGGCGACAGGGACAGCTCGAAGTGCAGGACCATTTACTGATACGAATGCAAACCACAGCAATGGATTGTGGTATGGAAGGATCGATACATTCAAGTATGTGTCCTTCCAGTCAATCCGTTTTCTGCGTCAACATCTTGAACATTAACCGGTGAAAGTCCCGGCTCAAGGCAAGTAGGTCCAAGATCGGTCATAACCCACCGCCTTTCTCAGGTACAATAAAGTAGAAGCCGTAAAACCCCATCTTCATATCAGCTGGAACTGAAGGACCATCTCTATTACGTGCTTCACCAGTAGGACTGCGATCTCTGCACACAAGCGAGGCACCCAGACACCGTACAAGCTGGACCCGCAGTGGGACAGCGAAGTTGAACATGTGGATCGAAGATGGGTCTGACTGTGCGGTGCAACGCTTACCTAGTTCCATGGTTTGGCACAGGGTGCATGAGTAGGGCTTTTGATTATACTCTCGAACTGTTTGCTGCTGCCTGATGGCAACAGAGGAGGATGAGTGTGGCCCGGTGTTGGTTCATCCGCGACTCTCCATACCCTCTTGGCAGTGTTGGGGAGTAACTAGTTACATGTAACGGCGTTACGTAATTTAATTACAAAATAAATGTAACAGTAATCAGTTACAGTTACTAAGAAAAAATTAGTAATTAAATTACAGTTACTTATGAAAACTGTAACAATTACAAAGAGGATTACATTTAAATATTTACACACATCCACATACAGCTTATTTCTTTCCCAAATTGCACTAAGACATATGGCCCATGATCTCCGCGACGCGGAGAACACATTCGTAGAATTCAGTCATAAAAATGGAATTCAGCCTATAACACGGACGAAATATGCCACATTTTGGATGAATAAATCAAAAGTAGGTCGTACACTTGAATAAAAACGCGATATGGACTGGTGTCTGTGATTATTAAGCCGCAAAAAGACTGAATATGAATCCTGCACGTCCTGCGTGTCTGTGGAAATCAGGCGCTGACTGGACATCGGGAGAACCGGGACTATTCCCGGTGGCCCGGCAGACGATTTGGCCCTCTACTTAAATATTGTTATTGTATAACTGCAGGCCGAATATACTAAAGCGATTATTTCCGAATCTCTAATAAATCATCGGCAATGATTCATGACTGGCAGTCGTGACTGGCAATGGTTTGGCTCGCGCGCTCTCTGCACCTCCGCCGAAGGGTTTGGATCAGACTCAATGCGAGAGAGAGAGAGACCGGAGTGAACTTTGTAAGCGGACAGCTGGAGCAGAAGCGACACTTCTGTTCAGGGTTTCAGGTACAGGTCAGTCTCATCTGTAAATATGCTAATGTAGTTTTGTCTTTTAGTCAAGCAACAGCAGCACATTGCTCACACTCACTCAAAATACTGTATAAACAACGTCATTATTATCTATTGTAATGTTACAGCAGTAATTTAGCAGACAAATCATCATATTTTATCATAGGTTTAGGGGGAGCTAGTGCATACAAAAACACAACCCTTAGGAAAATTTATGTAGCCTATGGTATGGTACTAAGCGTGGTTTAACCATGGACTTTGTAGTAAAAATAAATACAAGTGGTAATTCATTTGCCAAAAAAAAAAAAAAAAATGCACTTACAAAACATGGTAAAAGTCAAATAAAAATCTTCAGTATTAAAGTCATGAGAGAGATGGATGGATAATGAAAGATTTGGTTTCAAAAACAGTATCTATAAACTATTTCTTTTGATTTTAAATCTGCATTGAACTTCAGATCTCATTGAAGTAAAAGGCAGTACTAAAGTCTGATTGTGTGGTGGATGTGTTCAAATGTGATCATCTTAATTCAAGTGATGAAGGATGGTGAAAGTCTGACAGTATTGAGCTCTACTTTAAGGTTAAACCTGCCTGGTGTAAATGGTGGAAGATGATTAACAGTTGCAAATAAACATTCATTAGAAATTTATAAAAGTAATCAAAAAGTACTCAAAAGTAATTAGTTACATTACTTTTTTAAAGTAATTAAAAAAGTTACACTACTATTACATTTTAAATAGGGTAACTTGTAATCTGTAACCTATTACATTTCCAAAGTAACCTTCCCAACACTGCCTCTTGGGACCCAGAGACAGAGAAAATGCTCATTTGTTAAAATTTTTGGAGACCAGATTCTCCACCCGGCCTCCTCCAGATGAGGAAGAAGTGCATTAACCATCCCCTGGAGATCAGTTCCCTCTCTCTCTGGGTCACCCGTCCAGGGGCCTCTTCCTCTTTTGCTCACCACCAGGATTGACAGGGGCCTGGGAAATCACCACTGTTGAAGTGCTGTACCACCAAGAGCTCCAAGAGTGTGCTGAACTCACTCAGTCTTCTTCTCTCAGTCTTCTTCTTTAAACAGGAGCAAAGCAATGTGATCGCTCAGCTCTGAAGCGAAAAGCTGAATATACATTACACCTGCTGCCCAGAAATTCTTGCGCTGCAATCAGCGGCAGCTGGATGCAATCATCGTATGCCAATGTGCATTGGCTCATTTAGTTTACACTCGAAGTGGATTGGTCTCTCTAAGCGAGATTCCATTTGTTGGTCATTACTGATGTGACATCGAGAGTGATCGACTGAAAGGGATGGTGTAGTTACAGCATCTACCATCAGAGAATAATGAATCATTCCAAATATGTATTTATTTTATTTTCACTGCTGATCACAAAAGAAGAACATTTTTGAAGAATGTTGATAACCAAACAGTTTAACTGACCACTCACTTTCACTCAACTGGAAAAAAAAAAAAAAAAAAATCTTACAATCCCAATCTTACAATGGCCTACATTTAGGCTCAATACAAATGTGAATAAAATAGCCTACTAGAGCCTACAAAATACGATTAAGCAGCTTTAATGTATTGTGTAATATGATCCATTTTTCCCATCATGAACTGGGGCATGAATAATTAAAACGTTTACTATTTTCACTGTTTTCGAGTTGTATTTACATTGTTTTATGGTTGATTTTGTTGTTAGGTTTAGTAACTTACTTTTTTGTGATATCTGGAGTTAATGTACTACTCAGAATGATCCATTTATACTCAAACACTAGCCGTTGATTGTTACCGTAATTGTGTATGTTATACCAAGTATCTAGGTCTCTGTGTTCATTTAGGTAATACATTTATTGAGTGGACATATTATCTTCAAAGGATAACAAACTGTCTACTTGCTCACTTACATGTATGCAGATGAACCACATGCTTTAATAGCATGGTTGTTTTCCAGTCCTATCTTGTTTCAGTAAATTATATAAACTGTAACTGAAGGTAATATACTTGAGGATTGCGTATTTAAGAACATAACTAGATAGATATACAAATTTATGCATTTCCTTTGCTACATGTACGTAACTTAGTAACAGCTCAATACTTTAGTTTACTTAAAATTTGCAAAACAAAAGTGTGTAAAAACTTGCAAGATAAAAATTAAATAAATCTACTAGTAAATTTGTAGTAATTTTTTTTTCAGTGTGAGTGTGTGTGTGTGTGTGCATGCGTGCGTGTGTGAGTGTGTGTGTGTATATATACAGTACAGACTAAAAGTTTGGACACACCTTCTCATTCAAAGAGTTTTCTTTATTTTCATGACTATGAAAATTGTAGATTCACACTGGATGCATCAAAACTATGAATTAACAAATGTGGAATTATATATGGAATTATATACATAACAAAAAGTGTGAAACAACTGAAAATATGTCATATTGTAGGTTCTTCAAAGTAGCCATCTTTTGCTTTGATTACTGCTTTGCACACTCTTGGCATTCTCTTGATGAGCTTCAAGAGATAGTCACCTGAAATGGTCTTCCAACAGTCTTGAAGGAGTTCCCCGAGAGATGCTTAGCACTTGTTGGCCCTTTTGCCTTCTGTCTGCGGTCCAGCTCACCCCTAAACCATCTGGATTGGGTTCAGGTCCGGTGACTGTGGAGGCCAGGTCATCTGGCGCAGCACCCCATCACGCTCCTTCTTGGTACAATTTATATATATTTTGACCATTGCATGTTTTTTTTTTTTTTTTTTTTTTTTTTTTAGAATTTATTTTATATTTATTTTTTTGTATATTACATATTTAAAAAAAAATATATATATATTTTTGGATATATGGGATAGACCATAAATAAATAAATAAAAACCTTGAAACATTTCTTAAAATACTTAATTTAAAATGTATAACTGATGTGTTACAGTGATGATATTTAGATTTTTAACTAGAAAGTAATTAACATAAAAATAACAGTTCATCTTTAGACCTCTGCATCTGTTTGATTTCATTATACTATGCTTTGGGATGGGGAGTATGATTAAATTAAGAAATTAGTTTTTTATTATATTAATTTATCTGTTTAAAATAATTTCTTATGCAAAAGTTTATGTGAATGCAATTTAAAAAAAAGAAAAAAAAGCAAACTGTACCCTTCTGCATATGACACTCTGAAGAGATGCTAAGGTATTTTTGGATCCTGGCTTGTTCTTTGAGAACCGGTCTAGCTGTATGTTGCTAAATGTAGTTACAAACCTGTTCTCCACTGGAACCCGGATTCAGTCCTTCAGTGGTCTCTGAAACTTCTTGTCTGACAGCCGAGGATGTTTTGGGCTGTTGGGGTTCGGTGTTGACTGGAGTTGGCAGCAGATATGGAGCAGACAGAGGTTTCACAGTTGGCCGAAGCACATCCGTAATGGGTTTAAGAGCAGCGCAAGGACTATCGACTGCAGCGGACGTGAAGGATGAGAGTAAACCTGTTTGGAGAGAGATTTGGAGAGGGTGGTGAGCCACTTTGAGGATGAAATGAGTCCAGAGGGAAAGAAGAGCTCTGTGTAACAGCTGTGTGAGTGTGTGTATGTGTGTATGTCACAGGGGACTGAGAGACACATTCTCAAAACACATCAAGCTTAAGCACTCATCAGTGTCCATACTGCCGGCCATATGTGTGAATGCATGCAGAAAATACAAAGCGTCTGTTCTGACTTCTGACAGGAAAATGCATGTGGGTCAATGGCAAATATCAGTGTCCACAATACAAAAATATACAAACTAATTCAATAACTGTATTCAAACATACTGTAAAAATATTTCAATCTAATTCAAAACACGTTCAAGTAGAATTGCAATCTTTGTTTTTACGTTGGACATGTCAGCATTAGCAGCAGCTTGGGCTGTTTCTGACAGCATGTTATTTGTAAAATGGAGGCAGTATAATTGTGTGATATTGCTTTTATCCTACAATAAATAAGGAATTAACACTGAGTAACTTAAATTTTAGACACAAAATTGCCAGTAATTTATTTTCAGTCCGTTGTTTAAAATATTTCTTAACAACTTAACATAGAATCCTGAATGATTGAATATTCAGTTGAGTGAATAATTCAATGACTCGTATAGAAATATAACTTGTTTATTTCCTTAATGAATCAACATTTTTAACAAATCTGTTCATAAGGAAAGGACAATAACTTGTCTTGTTTCTGAATGTATTTTAGGCAGTCCCTTGTTCTTCTTTCACGAATGAATCAGCTTTTTTTTCAGTTAATCAATCATGATGACTTGTCGCTCATAGAGTAACCTATCACCACCTACTGGCATAATTATGTTACACGCAGAGGCAGATAAGTCCAAGTTCTATTGAACTGAATCATCACTCTTGACCAAACGGTTTTGAGGAATGGACCTAACATTTAAATAAATATTTTATAGAAAACTGCATTCTTCTGTATTCCTAAAAGTACATGACAATTACATTAATAGACATGGATGTACAGTATAATAATGAACCCATGCATCCTTATTTTAATTTCATGTTGATATGGCTGTGCTTTGCACGGATTTCGTTCTGAGGCTCAAAAATGCTCAGAATATTAAATACGTTTATCAGGACTTTCTGACGAAGAGAGTAAGCAGCAGAAACGGTCTCTCCTGTGAGCTCCTTCCCATTTAAAGCCAAACTGTCAGCACTTCATCTCTGAGCTGTTAGCGTGCAGCCCAGAACTGCAGCCACATGCACTTTTCCATAAGCTTTATCCTCACAGTAGGACCTTGAGCTAAATTTGTCCCTCATTCCCTGAGCTGAAGCCATAATCACAGTAATACCACCTAAACAGCTTCAACTTATTTATTCATTTATTGTCTCATTTATTGGTTTGTTTGCTTTGAACGTAAGTTTAGGGATACTTACAAAAGGCAATCAGAAACTTTCTCACCAGTCTCAACATTTTCTGTCAATACATCAGAAACTTTAACTTTTGAGTTTATGAACAGATTTTCTGTGTCAGTGACATTCAAAAAAGGGGATTCTGTTTTGAATTTGAATGAATTTCAGTCTTTTTTCTTCCATGATTTAAAAATATTTAGCAGACTCTCCCATGTGCTTTTCCATATAGTCCAGAAGCTTCAAAAAAGGGGAAATTACAAAATAGATATGTAGTTCATTAGATTTGCACAGTATGCAAAGCTGTTTATATTGTTTACTTATACATATTAAACACACACACACACACACACACACACACACATATATATATATATATATATAGTGTGTGTGTGTAATACTGCAGATCTTTGTTATCGACTGTCATTGAGGCCGTAAAACATGGAAGGCAATTTTTTTTCCAAGTTTTTCCTTTTTCGAGGGGTCACAGGTTCGCCCCCAGAGTTGTTTTATAGTGGTATAGTTTTGATTGTTAACGGCATTAACTTCTCAATAATTATTAAAGAAATTAAATACAACATATACGAGTTGATAAATTATGTCTAGTCATTATAAAAGGCATATTAATTTGCTTGTTGAAATGCATAACTCATATGAAAAGCAAAGAGACACTTCGCATCCAAGCAACAGAAATTATCAATGACAACGACTCGCTTTTAAAGCAAGATTGATAATGATTGTTTGTAGACACTGCACAATAATAAGTATGATTTTTTTTTTTTTTTACTAAAATGACCTTTCTATCTCATTTGAATGAAACTATACCTTTATTTGCATAATTAACAATAATTAAAATGTTTCCCTCTTGCCTAGTATTCTCATTAGGGTCCCGTTTAACTCAAAGCCTTTGTTTATTTAATCTGTCTGCAACACAAAAGCTGCTAATTAAAGATCAGAATGAGCGTTATCATTAATAAGAAACTACATCAATTGCACATCAAATGTTATTGAGGGAGATAAAGGATCTTTTTGATTATCTGTAGGGGAAGAAATAATTCAACAATTAAAACAAACAATTGCCGGATGAAAGAAAGGCTCGCAGCAGTTTACTGATGCACACATTTGCACTTGTTCTTTTTTCCTAGTAGGATGTTTGCCTTAGAAAGATCTTACATGGGTCTGGGCAAACTTTTCTTTTATAACATTTTCAAATGATAACTTAAAGCAAAAGGGTGTATTTTAAGTTTAAATTCAATATAAAAAATGTACAATTAATTTAACATAAAAAGTCATTGTTTACATGCATATTTGCAAAAAATTGTTTTTGCTTGTATGTTTTGTGAACAATAAAACAGCATAATCAATCATTTATCAGCTTCTGTATGTCAGTGTTAATGTATATGACACCACAAAAAACTATGAGTCTATAAATGTCACAGAAAGAAAGAAAGAAAGAAAAAAAGAAAGAAAGAAATTGAGATATTTCAGCTAGTTGTTGAGAAAAAAAAAATAATAATTTTAATTTACTTAAAAGAAAGTACATGAAAAAACAAAAACAAATTAACATTTACTAAAACTAACTAAAACTTTAAAAAATATATATATCCAAAATATATATTAAAAAACCTAAAACAATTATAACTGTATAAAATCAGTAATACTAAAATAATACTAATAGTCAAGTATCAATCATATAATTTCTTCAGAAAATGTAAACATAAGTTTGTTAGGGAATTGATTTGATCTTCCCATGTTGCTCTTTATGAAGTCTAGAGTGATGAAACATGAAGGGTGGTAATTGACTACAGTGGAAGGGCACTGAAAGAGATTGTTCATGACGTTTGTGACTTGTGCCATCTTTGCCTTCTAAACACGCGTTAATTTCAACGCTGGCTCCACACTGAGAGTGACAGCCCCTGCAGCTTAATGAGAAATTTAGAATGAAACTCAGCCTAATTATTAGCCATAAATTAGCCATAACGCACCTAATCAGAGAAGATGCGACATCGGAGGCAGAGTAATGTGGTAAACAGTCCAGCACTTTTCGCTTGTTTTAATTAAAAATTACCCTTAGCTTGTTATTGACTCCTCTAAAAAGAATTCACTATACTATAGAACAACATAATATGTAATATAATGCAAAGCCTTATGATCCGGCTCAGTACAAGTCATCACATCAAACATAGCAGTACTTTTTGAGACCACAGTCTGCACATATATATTTTAGCTCTAGAATTTATATTTGATGTGTTTTAGTAGTCAATACACACTATGTATAAATAAATGTAACTGGCAGCATACACTGACACCTAATTCACCACAGTGTAAATCCTATTGTAACAAAATAATGATTCTTATTCATCACTGATTTTCTAATCAACAGAGTAATTAAAATATGCTTGATGACTCAGAAATGATTTAAAAGTCATGACTCTAGTATTTAGAGGCAACCATTAACCATAAATGCCATTAGGATATTTGCATAAGTCTGGTGAAAACTGATCCAGATCTCTGTTAATGCATCTTGGTCCATTATCTATTGGAATTTGACATATGATTTTGAGCCTTTCAGCTTTCTGTATTTTCATGTACACCGTTTACAAAATGTGTTATGTCTTTTTTTATTCAACAATTAATTTAATGTTTTGACCTCCAAAATCTTTAACAGTTTATGTTTAGGACTACCTGCATGATATTTGACAAAACTGGTTTTGCAAAACTGGTTTGACATTTTGCAAACTGGTTAACTCATATGTTATTAAACACATTCCTATTTATAACTGAATTCCTCACTAAATTTCCATTTCTGAATTCAATTACAATAATTCAGCTCCTCGGGTCAGGCCGTCTTAAATCAACCCTCAGTAAGCTAAGGATCCCATTAGAGGCCAGCAACCACCTCACTATTTTACACCTGAGGTTTTATGGCTTCTCCAATGTCACTGCATCAAAGGTTTCTTGTCTGTACATGAATCTCCTCATGCCAGAAACCTTCCACCCCATTATCTGAGTGAAATGCCCTTCCTCGGCTATTTGTATCAGTGCCTGTCCCGCACCATTAACTTCCCACTATAATAGGCATTTCGGCTATTTTCTTGTCGGGAGATTTTTTTTTTTTTCTTGCGTGTCTTTAAACCATCCACGGGAGCATCAATGAATTGCTTAGAATTATTTTTCTGTATTCTTTTTTCTATATTACATTGCACAGCTACGGAAGCCTGTTTCCACTGCAGAATAAACCAATTAAAAAAGTCAGAGGTATAATATAATATACAATCTCAATATATATTTTAAAGGACCAGAACAATAACACTGAGTTTTGCACATGCAGACATTTCCTTCAGAAAAGTTTTGTTCCTACAAAACTACATTTCATTTTTGTTTCGTAAGAGTCACTGACTGACCACAGGGTCCACAAACCTATTTTCCATTCATATTCCCACTCAAAACAGGCACAAATGGCGTTTTAGGCCTGTGCTGCGTTTCAGGTAAATGCTGAACTTGTGGCTACAGCGGTCCAGCACAGGGCAGAACAGGACAACACAATCCACCACAGATGATAAAACTCAACCTACGTGAAGAGAAGAAAACTCAGGCGATGCTGCTCAGAGGCATAAAAAAGTCATTATTTCTCTGACACAGACTACAGAGCATGCATTCATTACGATAAATCAACAAACATGTTACAAATGTTAGTCAATGGTGTGTAATGGCCTTAGCGAAGCATCACAAATCAAAATGAAATCAAAAAAACATAAATCAGGAGCAAATGCAACAGCTTGTTTATATTTGCACACACAAATGTGTAGAATATAATGAGCTGTTAGAGCATTAATTTAAATTACTTGAAAAAAGCAAACGTAACAGCTTGTGCATATCTGAATATGCTAATGTGCAATACATCAAGCTATGGCATTTTACATTTGTTCATTTTTTTTTTTATCCTTCACTGTAAGCCAGCACCAAAATTCTTGTCATGTATACTGTATTTATATACAGTGCATACTATAAATATACAGTATATATAAAATTAAATATATTTAAATAGCAATAATATTTTGCAACATTAAATTTTTTATGTATTTTGGTTCAAATAATACTGAACTGTGTGTGTGTGGAGATCTTATGCTGTTATATATGTTATGCTACATGAATGTATAATGTTACATTTGGTTTCTTTTCCATTTTTTATTTCTATTTTATTTTATCTTCATATCATTTTGAGAGAGACATGACATGAAAATGATTTTTAGAATTTCCCTAAATGTCTCAGTAATGGTTGAATTTACTTAAAAATACATGAATGGTGTAAATGATAAGCTGCTGCCTGGGAATCAGAGGTGAAGCTGGCACTAATGAAAATGAATAGCACATTTGTCCAGCGCTAAAGGCGAGCGTGGGCATGCGGTAATGTGAGTGCGGCTCATGCTAGTTCAACAGTGATTACTCAAAGGTTAACAGTGAGAACGGCATTAGCGTTAGCGCTCCGGCTCTGCGGCGATCAACCTCCCTCAGTTACACAGGGTCTTTTTAGTGTGTGTGTGTGTGTGTGTCTTAATCAGTGGCTCAGTGGCTGAAAGTCTTGGGTGATTACAAATGTAAGAGCTAAACTAGCAGCCAAAATGTTTTAGATTTTTTTCCCCATCAACATTCATGGTTCATTAGGACTACACATATTACTCTCGTTATGACTACATCTTTAAGACAAAAAAGAAATCATTCTCTTGAGGACTAAAAGCTACATTTTATGTATCTGAGAGACAGCAAAACAGCAAAGCTAAGGCCAGGAACACTTGCAAATATCTACATTGTGTCTGTGGGGACAACAGATGATCTTCTGTACTTGGAGAGAGCTATTTATTAGCACTCCCATTAATCTAAATGAATAAGAATCCACCAAAAACTGATCACTGGCGAAACATCTACAATATAAATGTACTCTTGAAAATCTTGTATTTTGTTCACATCATAGTGCAATTATAACATCTACCAGCAGGGACTGCTAAGTTTAAATGTCTGTGGCATTATATCAGATGTGTTATTATTAACTATAAACATTTCAAAATTGTAGTTACCTTTATGTAACTTTTCCAGCAAATTTATCTTGATCCGACAGTAGTTGACTTGAAACAACAAATGAACTTAGAAGACAGTTTCTGCTAATATCTGCTACATTGCCCCTAGTGGCAGAGATAATAATGCAGTGCATACTTTTTCATTCAACGAATTGTGTGTAGACACATTTAAGAATTTAAGTTTGTCTTGAAGCATCCAAGTTCACACTAGTGATCTAATGCTGATACCAAGATACTAAATAACACATTTTTACATACTATTAAATTAAATGAATAATAATAAATAAAAAAATTTTTTTTCTTAATTTTACAAAATCTGTCCTGATTCTGTAATTATATTATCCACCTTATTCTTAAATGTGGAAGTAAGCGCATGGGCAAAAGTTTCATTAGCCGCTATTGCAAAATAACGAGAAGAATAACAACATGCGGTAAGTGGTAAAAGGAAGAAACACTGACAATTCTTAGTGCTGTCAAAATAAAAGTTCTGCTTCTGACACTCATTGAACTAAACATTTAAACTTGTCAGTTAGTAAAGTTTTGATTTTGTAATCATATTATATCATTTCTTTTTTTTTTTACAAATGAAGATAAAAAAGGATAAAGCTGAAGAAACACTGACATTCTTAGTGCTGTCAAAATAAAAGTTCTGCTTCTGATAGTCATTGACCAAACATTAAAATGTATCAGTTAGATAGTAAAGTCTTAATTTTGTAATCAAATTATAGCATTAAAAAAAAAAAAAAAAAAGAATAAAACACTGACCTTCTTAGTGCATTCAAAATAAAAGTTCTGCTTCTGACACTCATTGACCAAATATAACACTTCCGTCAGTGTAGGTTATTAAAAAATGCTAACTACCAACTGATATATTGTTCTAACACTAAAATACAGACTAATGTGTTTTCATCGATTAAACTATTTTATTTAATTTGGTGATGCTTTAATGTTCTCTGGTCACACTGTATCATTTATAAATCCCTTCCACAGATTATTGAAGAAAAAAAAAGTCTACAGACTCCATCTGGGCCTAGAGACAAGCTTAATAAATGGCTCATCTAAAATCTGATATATATCGGAAGAAAGATTGCAGCAGAACACTGCGCTTGACTGTATCAGCGTGATCCATAACTTTATGAACCCGGGGCCTATTTATTGTCAATTGCATCTGAGGGACGGCCTGTCAGTTGGGTGGGAGTTGAGCTGCTGTTTATTTTCAAATCAATACTCAATTACTATAAGGAAGATCCTCTCTTGCCCATTTCCAAGACGAAATTATGAACTGCTGCAATAACTCTTAGTCAAGGGAAGCTAAGGAGTATTAACTCGTGATGCAGGATATTTGATCAAACCGCTCCGCCCCCTCTCTTCCTCTCCTCAAGCCTTTAATTAATCACTCCATAAAAGGCCTTTCAGGGGGTGACCGATGACCAGAGAAAACAATTTTCCCCCTAACAGCCTTTTAATTTTAACTTGTGCAGCGAGAGATCATTGGCTGCAACTCACGACAAGCCATCAATGCTGGTTTTTAATGTGCTTCCGCTTTTGTTATTGAGAAGAGAGGGGAGACAAGGCTTTCCGTCCCTTTTCATAACTCACACCATTGATTCGGTAAATGCCTGACATTTGCCGAAGGATAAAAGTTCTGTCGATGAGTGTTGTGTGTAAATTACTCCATTAAGAGCTGGTTATTTATGATGGAGGGTGATTTAGGTGCACCGCTGCCTTAAAGAGGTGCGGACTGACAAGTCAAATGCGTCTTTGTTTTGCCGCCGTCTGAAGCGGGGATGTCACATCGGTCACTGCAAGCGTCCTTTCAGATTTTTGTCTCTGAGCTGTGATGGAATTGACAGCATGTCCTAAAAACAAACAGCGACAGAGAAAGTGCAGGAGCTCATCCAGAGCACCGGCTGTATAACCTTAGAATCTATTCCTTCAATGGTTTCATATTCCCATAATCCACCCACAGTACTCACTGCTGAACAAATCTGCAAAAAATGAGTCATTCACAAGAGGAAGCAAGTCTTTCATTCTCTATAAACACTCACTGGCTCGTGCCTGAAGTGTTACTGTTTTTTTTTACGTTACTAACTACAATTGCACTTCACCATTTATTAAAGCTGACTCACTTTTA
The DNA here is from genome assembly GCF_023724105.1 of Carassius gibelio. Lineage (NCBI taxonomy): Eukaryota > Metazoa > Chordata > Actinopteri > Cypriniformes > Cyprinidae > Carassius > Carassius gibelio. Next base: position 19,471,674 of record NC_068419.1, read on the forward strand.
TGTGCATGAACTATGAAAAAGGACAACACTGTGGCCTGTGTTTAAATGAATATATTACGACAATAAGCCAGCTATACTTAGAGTCAATTATTTGAATAGACCCTTAATTTAAAGGAAAAGTTACACTATTTTTTTCTCACCCTCAGCCATCAAAGATGTATCTGTAGATGAGTTTGTTTCTTTGTCAGAACATATTTGGAGAAACTGACACCACTTGCTTATCAATGGATGCTCTGCAGTGAATGGGTGCCGTCAGAATGAGAGTCCAAACAGCTGATAAAAACATCACATTAATCCACAAGTAATCCACACCACTCCAGTCCATCAGTTAATGTCTTGAAAAGTGAAATCAAAGTCCTTTTAAGACAAGTCATGTCAATTGGCGGCCATCTTTGAAACGCCTGTTGGACATACAAGTGTAACTCCTATCTCTTTGAATGGGGAAGCTTCAAATTCTCCATAACTGTTCACTAAAGCTTATGATTAAATTTTATATTCGAAATCACCAAAGGAATCTGACATCAACCATCATAAATGTTAAAATACTTATTTTTCAGGCTGGATCCGCCAGTGTGCATGCGCCATCCACAGCATGTCTCAGAATGCTCACTGTTTCTCACTGGGACGTCTAACAGCAGCTGCAGTGATGCGCTGACTTGACAAGAGAGAAATATGCACAGATTAAAGGTACAGATTGTAGGACCTGCCACGAGAGGGCGCACTACCAAAACAATAACAATCGTGTGGTTTGATGACGCTAAGAAGGAACGTGGAATGATGGGATTTGTTGTCTTGTACCCAACCGCTGACGGCCATCAATCGGATGGAAAGATAAATCATGGATTTAACGTGGGTTCAACGATTTGCGCGAGTAGATTACATACAAAATCAATGCAAAGGCGCGTCCTCGTGCAGGTCTAGAGACGCGATGCCCCGTATTTGGTGTGTATGCCCCATAATACTAATCTTGTTGATCGTTATGATAGCATACGTTTTCTGTAAAGATACGAATCAAAACAACTCACCTGTCGAGTAAAACACAAGCGAGATCAGCATCTCTTTCTAGCTGAAGTTTGTCGCAAAGTTCTCTCCAACTAGCAAATGCAATCAAAGCAAGGATATTAACCCTCGCTCTTTCTCTTCTCTTGTCCCAAACTCTTCTTGGGTCATTTTGTTGGTCCGTACACTTACGTTTACTGGAGCTGTCCTTGTCGACAGAACCAGCGGCAGATGGTAAACAGTAATTATGTTCCATAAATAAGTAACACAATCCACCATAGAACGTGCAAGAAGAAGTAAATAAGGAACTGCTTGAAGCAAGCTAGTGGTTTGCTGGACGCTAGACACTACTTCCGCAATGACACTGTTGTCATGTGGTTTCTACGTCAGTAAAGGCGGTAACAAAGGTTAACTAATGTCATTGACAGGCGACTGCACTGCCCCGTGTCACTGTTTAGAATGGGAATTTTCTCATAATTTACAAGTACTTGAAAACATTAGAGATATTATTAGTAATCAGCTGGACAAAATATATAACACTAGCCTAGTGATTTTTGGATATTTTATGGCAAATATCTTACAAATTGTACCTTTAAGCACTGGGTTCTAAACCAAATATGTGGCTGGATTTTGATGTGAATGAACAAGGAATGGACCTTTTCAGTGGAGGAAGAGTTATTATGTATTGTGGCCAGAAGCAACAGTTCCTTATTTACTTTCTTTATTAGTCTATTAGTTAAAAAATATTGTCTAAAATATATTTTTAAAGGCAACATACAGTATAGATATCTTGTTCCTAAATCAAAAAGTTGTATTACGATATTTGTCTGGGATTATGAACCATATAATCTGGCCAAACTCCCAAACATTACATCTCAAGTTAACCTTGGAATTTTATTTTTGTGTTCATTTTTTTTTTTTTTACCTCTTTTGTCCTTCTCTGTGAGAAACAGTGCAGCAATCAGTCCTCTTTGTGTGAGATCACTTATTAATCAGAGCACTGTGGGTATGCAGTGTCATTACCGCAACAGTGTTGCACACCCCCTGCCTGTTTACTGCAATCTCACCCATGTCAGTGTGACTTTTACGATTTGAATGGTTTACTTTAATAATTTACAATAATTAATTATAATATGATATGGACATGGAATGATTGTAAGGAATGAATTGATATGTGATACAATGATATGGTAAATAATATGCTTGGAGATGGTGTTATACTATCAGCTGTTTATATTCTACAATTAAAACATCAATATTAAACATCAAACAAGAAATTCTAAAGTATATGCACATGTGCATTGATCTGAAGTGCTTAAGATGATTATAAACATGCAACATAACCTTTTCAATATTAAACTCTGCAGGAAACCAAACTGCTCAATACCTTCCTAAATTAAGAAGAGAATATCAAATTATTTCTCTAATATGAAATGTCTCAGTAATTTTTTTTTTACTCAGTTTTACAGCAACCAGGAGTCAGGGAATATGTAGTCTTAGATGACAATATAATGGAATCAATAATGTATTTCAATTGTCCCCAGCTGTGCTTGCCATTCCCATGCAAAGAAAAATGATAACTAATATTTGGCAAAGACATTTATGGCACTGCCAGTGCATTAGATTTCACACATATGCAGATTGAACATATTGATTTTTCAATACAATATGGATACACCAATACCAGCTGCATTTTTTATCAGAAGCATTTATAAACCATTTATAAACATGTTTTTACAAAGATCTCACTTTATAAAGTCAGTTGAGTGTTTGAAATAAATTCCTTGTGTGATCTGATGTTGCTTCTTACCATAGAACGAGGCAGAAAAAATGATTTTATAATATTTGTAGTAATCTACAGTAAAGTGTTAATAATGCATATATCACCCTATTCTGCATCAAAAATATGGAAAATGTATTATTCTCTTTTTGAAGAAAACTGCATTGTTCAAGCAGTTTTCATTAATATATAAAATACTTAATTGTCATGTTCTAGCTTTGTTACATGTATGTACATATATGTCCTATATGTCCTTAATGTCCTTTTCTTTTCATTTATAAAAAAAAAAAAAAAAAAAAAAAATGGCACTTGTATAGATGCTTTTATCCAAAGCGACTTACAAATGAGACCAATAGAAGCAGTCAGTTCAACAAGAGAACAACAACATTCCCTAAATGATTGATGATGCTAAATGATTAAATGTAAATGTAAATGTAATATTGTGGATATTGAGTGTAGATATTTTTGAAGGTATCATATTATAGTTATAAAGTCCAGTATCATGACAACACTAATAAATAAATAAATAAATAAATAAATAAATAAATAAATAAATAAATATACAGTATATATTTGGGATTATTGAAGTTTTATTAACATAATGAACAACTTTAATACAAATAGGACTGTAAACCATTAGACCTTTTGAATGTTTTGATGTTTTGAATTTACTGAATAATGAATATAATCTAAATTATATAAAAAACCCATTAGATTGTAATACATATCACATGTAGTTTCAGATATGTTACAATTTTTAAATTGACACTTATGATACCCATTTATTTTTATGTAAGTTAAAAATATTATTTAAAAACACTTGATATTTATATGAATTCTATCCAGATTCACCCTCCCAAATCAACATCATTATCAAAGTATTGATCAAACTTTACAGGAAGCATGGGAATTTCTACACATGCTCCTGGGAATTTACTTCATATCTTATTGTATAGAGGGATGATAATGCACTTTTTAGCTTTGTAGAATTTCTGACCTTTTCTTCTTCTTTTTTTTTTTTAGATAGGTAAAACAATGGCTCATGCATTTTCCTTACTTTCTGTAAAAGGTGCCGTTGGGGTGGTAATGATGACAGTCGCTGCTGGCTGATCCTGGGCAGAACCCCTGGCAGCTTCTATTTTTTGCATCCCTCTCCTCTATGACACCTTGATAAGGCAATTACAGTGCAATTATCTTAACATGTGGCATTAGAGAAAATTATCTTCATTCTTCAACTAGAGTAACATTAAATCAGAGAAGAGGGCATGCAAGAATCTCTAATCAACATCTCAGACGCTATGAACGGACGCTGTAGATGCTACACTCTGACATGTGCAATTACCGCAGAGAGACAAGGAGCAAACAGTCCAGGTTCACAGGAAAAGAGGATCCGTCAGTGCCATGTCTGTTCAACAGGCTTCACATTTGTTTCTATGTTTGTTTCATGATTATATTTATGTTTTTGTGGAGCTGCACCACAAGATATATTACAACCTTAACTTATACCTTGTCTTTTTTCCAGAAACGGTAAAATTACTTTGATTTTGTGGGCAAATAATAATAATAATAATAATAATAATAATGTTTAAATATTAATTTTCCTAAGAAATAATACAAAGATGAAATATTATACCAAAAATATACTTTAAGTTTGTTTACTAAAACAATTATTTGCAAAGTTTCAAACAATAATTATGGTCTACTTGTTGGGTTTAAAAGTAAACTATCTCTCTCTCTCTCTCTCTCTCTCTCTCTCTCTCTCTCTCTATCATGTTATTATTTTTTATATTTTTTCACCTAATCATTCTCAAGTCTACTAATTTTATCCACTTGTGTGGATGCAACTATTATTATTATTACTGATGGCATTTTCAGAATTGAAAGCATCTCTGGCAGTATGCAGATCTGAAATGTGTAATCACTCACATAATCAGAGAAATCAGATTATCCTTGCATTAATTACAAATTATAATTAGTCGAAAATCCTACTAATGATAAGGCAAAATGGCTTCTATATTTCAGTCACCGCTGTCCTAATCAAGACCTTATATTACAAAGTAATTAAGTGATTGTACGTGATAAGTGTATCAAAACTAAGTCATTAGAATCTGTCTGCTTTTGTGTGTGTGTTTTCTTTTCAATCATCATTCTAGACCAGTGTGTGCTAAACGCCCAAAATGAAAGCTCTGTGGATTTTTTTTTTTTTTTGACTTGTCAACTAATCATCACTTAGAAAGCCAACTGCAAAGTGTGAGGCAGATCAATATGTGACATGTCATCGTACAGCATTAGCACTGCACTTTCTAAAATATATTTCCATATGTTTTTTGTAAACCAACATTCTGTAAACCATCAATCCATGCACTGACATCTGATGCATATGCAGTCAAAACTCATCAGCACTTTTTTCAAATATTATTAAAAGTTCTGTTTCTGTTTATGAGGTACTGGGCTAGTTTGTCATGTTAGTGGCATTGCATTGAAAGATATATGTATATATATGTATTATCTTTTTACACGCTGCGTATCGCACTGTGTAAAAATAAAACCATATCTGCATTGTGATCGGAGAAATGACAAATGTGCTACTACTCTACTCCACTTAAAACTTGTGTTTAAATCATCAGCGGCAAGTTCTTTAAATATGAAAACAGACTTTGTTTTCATGAGAACAGCCAACATTGCAGGCTCCTCTCCCAGGTTCAGGAAACTGTCCTCCGTAAAATGCGCTGCACACATCTGAGTATTTAGGTTGAACTGTTCTGGAACAGTGTTGTAAATATAACTTAACCACTGATTTCTAGTTGTGTTGTGTTTTGGAAAACCAAAGTAGTTTCACTTTTACTATGAAACACACAGCGTCTCCACAACATGGCTGCGCTGGCAGCAACAATACTATAGCGAGAATCTAAGTTACGCATTCTTTCTTTGCATAAACGTTTGGACAACATTGGGGTGTGTTTAAAAGAAGCGTTTAAGGAGGATGAGCAGAGACGAGTCCTTAGTCCTTGCAACTTCAGGGATCTTCTCTATGCACAAACAGCTTGTAACACTCCAAAGAGAAAGGGAAACTTGAAATTGCATCATATGACCCCTTTAAAACAACTTGCTGTGAGTGTTCCTTGTTCATTAACATGTACAATCCAAGTCCATTCCTTGAACACACAGCATACGGTCACCCTGCCTTGTGTGCTTCGCCATTACCAACATGCTGACACCTGGTTCTTACACCGGTGCTTTAACACACACACACACACACACACACACACACACACACACATGTTAGTGGAATAACTGGAAGAAGCCTTTTTAAAGATAACGACTAGAGTTATATGAGTTTAGAATGACATGAAGGTGAGTAAATATTAACAAATTAAAATTTTGGAGTGAACTATCCCTTTAATGGCCTTTTGTCAACAGGACCAGTAACCTTGTTGTTGCTCATAGTGAACTAATTGCCTATAAAGATGTTCAAAGTCTAATGTGGCCCAACGTTCAAGAGAGATGCGAGGCATGATGGGAGGAAGAATAGAAAAGGGAGTTTTTGTTGCAACAGATTTGTTCTTTTTCCACCGATAAACAAGGCATAACATGAACACTTCAAACAAGGGTTTACGAGCTAAGAGGTGACAACCCCACTCCCAAATCAGCATCTTAACACTGCTTAAAATGTGAATGATTAAAGCAGAGGTCCACGTGTCAGAGCGATTTAGTTTAATCACCACTCAGAAAACAAGCTGTTAATGTGACCTTCCTGACTTCCCCCCGATCCGCCCATTTCCTTTTGATTTCGCTAATTTTGTATCAACATGTTTTTCTTTTAGTCCCAAAATTACCCACATCTGTTTCCGAGAAAAACATGCCCTCACCCTCACTACCCCAGCCACCGTCTGACGCTCCTATCTGACTTCTCTTACCGCTGTTATGGCGTCCATTTCAGCCCTTTGTACCTCTGCGAGACATTAGCGACATTAGCTGCAATGTGTGAGCATTGTGGGAAATACAGTCACGTCTTGGCGTTCTTCAAATGCCACTCAATATCTCATACCAATCAAATCAGTGGGATGCATTTTCCTGTGTGGCTTTTTTGATTAAGTGCCCTATTAGCATATGTAAACTGCACTTTTGAAGTGAAATAGCATTTAATGGTTTATTTGAAGAGTGCGATTGGAAAAAGGGAAAGTAAAACATCCCTTTGATGGAGAAACGCTATATTGCAATCAAACGTTTACTGTATCGAAGGTTAATGAAAGCCTTTTTTTTAGTGGGGGGGGGGGGGTTACTTGTATGTTTGCAAGATGCATAAATTAGATAATAAAAAAGAAGGAACTGATGTGCAGTTTGTGTGAGTGGAGAATGTGCAATAGCAGTGTAATTATGGCACCATAAAAACAATTTCCCGTAAAGAGAAGCAATTTGACATGCCTGAGCAACAAAAAATAGCATTTACAAAATGGTCACGCAATAACGTCTCATGACTATTTCATTAACACAAGGTGTTGTTCTTGTGTAAAGACCAGTATCCAAAGAAAACTTTAACTACTACAGGCAATATATGCACAAGTATTCATAATTGCATCTTTGTACATTTTTTATGCACGGCAAACACTTGCAAATCACATTTAACATTATAAATATATATATATATATATATATATATATATATATATATATATATATATAATTGCAATTTCTTAATCTAATGAAAAATTTAAAGAACAACAATGCAACGTTGTTTTCTTTTTGTTTTTTTAAAAAGGTTTTACACACAAAACGTCACAATTATTATAACGTAATCTATTTTTTAGGGTTCCTTTGACCTCCTAATTGGCTACTCATTAAAATGTATCTTTTTCGTCCTCTCTAATGGCTCAATGGTTTGAAAACTGTCCTTGCTGGCTCTAATGTGATCTGACGTAGGCATTTTCTATACTCCATTACTCTCTGATGATCACTGGAGTTCTAATTAGCTGATAGCTGAAATATAGCCTTCCCTACTCAGTGACCTTGGACAACGTTTGGACATGACAGATGATACTATCCGACAAGATTCTTACAAATTCTGAAGAAAACATGAGTGGATCTTGTTCATGATAAACTCACCACCATGATGCTAAGATGTCAAGGTTAGTCTCCAAGGTGTGGGAAGTGGTTGCTAGGGTGTTTCTAAGTGGTCACCAGAACTTTGAAAAATAAACAAATAAATAAGTTAGATAACAATGTTGTCAAAATGAGCCCTATTCGCACAGATCCACAAGAACATGCTGTATCGTGCATGCCAGCCCAGTAGATGGCGCTATCCCTATAAACAAACACTATGTGCTTTTGCACTTTCCATAGTCAAGTCAAGTCAAGTCACCTTTATTTATATAGCGCTTTAAACAAAATAGATTGCGTCAAAGCAACTGAACAACATTCATTAGGAAAATAGTGTTTCAATGATGCATAGACGCAACATGCAATACACATGCACATAACTTGACCATTTCACAAATTAACGTTTTCGTAGTTTACACCGAGACATTAATGGTATTGTTTTAAAAAATGTGCACTTTGAAACCTGTTTTCCAAAGTTCGCATTTTGCCGGATCCCAAAACACTGATATTGTGAAAATGAACTTCCAAAATGCATTCAAAGTTTTCCATTTTTAGTTGAAAACAGTGTTGTGAAAGCACCCCCAGAGTCTTTTTTCCTTGTTTTATCGTTGGCTATAATAATAATCTTAAATTGGTTATCAAACAGGCTGCATGATTTGAATTGTACTTCAAGTCCCTAGAACCTCAGGATTGGAGCTTTTGCAAAATGTAAGCAGTATGTATAAGCAATAGTAACAGTGATTCTTTGAAAAGCACTAATTATTCAAACTGTCAGGGAAATGTGAAGGCTTTTCATTTGGCATTAACCATTATGAATACATAATCCCATCCATGCCATCATTCTCTCAAACATTCCTGCAAAAGAGAGATGCCAGTTGTTTGAAGGACCAAAACATCCTTTTTTTGGTCTTCGAGTACTTTTTCCAATAGCAGCCTGTTTGAAATTGGAAAGAGTGAAGCCTCAGACAGGTTAATGGTTTGAAACAGCGTGAAATATGATACTATTCACTCTATGCTCTGTGAGGTAGAACAGCACAATTTCAAGAGGTTACCAAACCAAGCAGAATACAAATTCTCCTCAAATCATCCCAGATGATATTGAAAAGATCTGGGAAGATTAATGTTGCAGCCGCTGCTTTCCATTTCCATGTTTATTGGCAACCCTCCAAATTGAATTTAACTTCAGTTTGCTCCTCCCACTCGCATTGCATCCACAATTTTAGTTAAACTGAGTCAACCTGGTCTGTAAGTTTTACACACGACAAAATAAACAGTTTTTATGAATCTGAATAGTGTACACTCACATGAGATGACGACTGCATAGTATCATATAAACATATTTGGTAACACTTTATTTTAAGGACTCACTCATAACTAGTTGTTTATTAAAGGGGCCATTGGGTCTTAATGAAAAGCTTGTAAAATAGTACGGTTAAAATTTCTCAATGGTAGTGTAAAACAAAAATTTACTAAAAATTTAGTATATAAATAGAGTATCACATAATACATTTGCGAATAAAGCACAGTTTCCATCCAATGACTCAAAGAGAACAAAATCGTCACTTCCTGGTAAACTGCAAAAATTAGCAACATAATAAAATTTTTATAGTGATTTACCACTGGAGACAAAAGGAGAATCTTTACCTGTGTGCAGCAAAAAAAAAAAAAAAAAAAAAAAAAAAAAAGTCTAAAGCCAGAAATCAAAAGCAGAATGTTTGTCAAAGACAAAAAACAAGTGAAAACACAAAATACTCAAGGTGGGATGTTTGACGACCAGAGCTGAGTAGATTACCTTGAAATTGTTACTTGTTCCAAATTACATGAAAAAAATTGTAGTTAGTAACGTAATCCATTACTTTACACAATGTAATCAGATTACTTTTTGATTAGATTACTTTTGACCTAAGTCATTCATCACATTGATTTAAATAGGATAATCATGTAGCTTACGGATATAGAAACACAAAGAGTGAGAAAATATATTCCATATGTTGTTATTAACATGTTATGAATTAATTATTGCCATTGTATGAAAACTGTGTAATCATTTAATTAATAAAAAAGTAACTGTATTCTGATTACAAGTGTTTTAAAATGAACTCATTAATAATAAGCTGAAAAACAATGAGTGTGATGTGGTTAACATTCATCAACTTACATTTTAGACAAAATACTGCCAGTTTTTGTTCCACCAATGACAAATAATCTTAACAGCAGAATCACAATATGACTTCAAACAGCATACAGTACATTTTTGATGATTCGTCCCTGAATGAATCACTTTTTTTCCCACAATTTGGAAGAACGAATGCTTTAGTGACTCACTCAGAGATAGTCGCCACCTACTTTCAAGAAAAATCACCAAAAATCCTCACCACTAAAGATTCGAGGACCAAACTATCGGTTTTAAGTTAATACAGGTTGTAAGTTATTACAGCCTAATGAAATACAGTTCTGAAAGCATTGTTGATGTAAAATCAGTTTTGATTTTCTGTTGACGTTTCATGGCAAGCCCTTCAATTGTCAGATGTGGTTCAATTTGTTTTTAACACAACCGACCATTCCGTTACATCAGAAAATAAATAAAACAAAGTAAATCGATGCCTCTGTGGACACATACACCCCTATGGCTGACTAATAGCTGTATCTAAATGTCAGCTGAGGAAAACAGATGCCGTGGATATGGTGTGGTATTTTGGTTGGCGGCTAAAAATCACTGCCTCCAGTGATTCATCGTCCAGGTCTCACCCACTCCTCGTTGAAGAGCCAGGGATTTCTTAATGAACACAACTCTTTTTGACTTTGTGCTTCTGCAAGTCTCCACACATGCATACATATATGTTTGCACACATTTTTGCTGTTCATCACACAACTGAACATTCATTTTGCCTTATAAATCCGTAGCAGAGTAGAAGAGGAAAACTTAAACGTATCATAAAGATATGAGTCCCAGCGACGCAAATTAATGTGTCACTCAAACCAACACAATGCCTGTTTTGGGGCAGGACCTCAAACGGCGCAACTACAGATGAAGTTTGTGCATAATGAACACCATTATCAGACTGATTTGATTTTCATGAGCCTCATTGCGCTCAGACAGAAATAGAAACAAATGAGCTGGTTATATGCACTCATAAATGCCTAATGATGCCTCAGTCACTCCGTAGTTCAGTCGGTGGCGCGCTCGCCATCTGGAAACGGCACTTCAACACTGCAGTACCACTTTTTTGATGCGTTTCATTTTCATATCTTGTTTATTTATTTGTGTTTTGAGAATTTTCTGAGTCAAAGTGTGGAGGAGTGTGGCTTCTGTAGTTCAGAGTTAGAAACGAGCTTAGGCGGGTGTTATTTGCACTAACGTGGGATGTAGATTATCTTTACATAAAAAATGATATATATATATATATATATATATATATATATATATATATATATATATATATATATATATATATATATATAATCAAATAGAAAAGATTGGTTTAATCTGTGCACACTTCCGCCCACTTTTCCGCCAAACATTTTATTTAAAATTTTTAATCACAAACTAGATCTCTTTTAATTATATTGATTGTTGCTTCTTGATTGCGGTTAGATTAAATGACAAGCTAATGGAGACTTTTTTTACAATAAATGTTTTGCTTCTCAGATTATTCTCAGAAAATTTTGACCTAAGTCATATCAGTATCAATATCAAAAGTATCAAAATATGCTTATATTTGGCAATATAAGGATACCAATATAGAGTGTTGTGATAGAAATGTATTTACAACATGTCAAGTCTAACGAAACTGAATAGGACATTAAAATATCATTTGTTTCTCCTAGTTGTTGAGAAATGAAATGAAGAGTGGAGACTTTTGCCAAGTGCTCACATGTGAAAGTCTGCAAACGAAACAAGTCAAATATAAACCTGATGAATGAAAACGATGTGAAATGAAACAAGGTTTCATGAAAACAAAAACCTAATACCTAACATCTTTAGATATTAGGTATTTTCACTGTTTAGCATTTTTATTTTTATTAAATGTAATCTAGAATTATTAAATACTTATTAAATGATTACAGACTACATGATGAACAGTGTAGTTAGTTACACGTTCTATTGGATTACTCATATTAGGTCATTTAATTTAATAACTTTTAGATTACTTTTGACCCTGACTGGTAAGAAAATATTTTTCATTCTTTGTTATAAATATCATGACGTGCAGAGGTTTCCCAAACTGGGGTTCCTGATAGAAAAGCTAATTAATTCAATTGTAAAGATGTCAAAATAAACTATGTGGCCTCTCCATTATCTGTGAAATTATAGTCACCTGACTAGTGGCTGGTGTGTGCTGTACTATGAATCTGGAAGAGTTTCCGAATGAAACAATAAAAATAAATAAATGTGTTGAATCAGTAAATTATAATTTAATTTAAGCGCTGTAAATATATTCTACACCAAATGAAACACCTGAACACCTTTCCAGTTGTTTCTAGTAAGTGTAGAATGGAGAAAGGTTAACACGGCAGTAACAGCAGAGCTAGATCTAGTGCACACAGTATGTTATTACTCTTGTAGGTTAAATCCCAGGTGGAAGCTCTATTTTTTGTTGTATCTTGTGAAATATTGCTTTACAGAGAGTTCATCCAAGTGGAACAGACTCACTCTCTGAATCTATCTCTGGTTAGACTGACAGATGGCCCAGCTCGTAATGGGAGAGTGAACAACCAGGTCGCCACAGACTCAGGCCTTTAATGTTGTTGATTTCCTGTATAATGCATAATGGCATTTACATTAAGCATCGCACAGGGATCCTAAAAAGGGTCTGTATTTGCGAAGGTGATTCCTAAACTACAGTAAATGAAGTCCATACACACCAATTCAGCAGTACATTTAATCAAAAGGCATCATTAGACCATCCATTGCAGATTTAAGTATTTACGATATTAAAGTGCAATAAGCACATGCATTTGATAATGTGATAAGAACAAGTATTTCTCTAATTCTGTAAATAAAATAAAATACAATTATACACACACTGAAAATATAAAACGGGGTCCAAAGTAAGTGAATGCTTGCATTAAAAATAAGGTATTTAAACCTGGATAGATTAAATATAATAAATAGATAAATATGCATTTCTTTTTAAGATTGACAAATGTCACTGCTTTTTTGTTTTGAGTTATTTTCATTGACAACCGAACACCAAAAATGTTCATTTAGAATTTTAATAAGACTAAGAATATTTACAATAAACATTTATAAAAATGACATGTAAATAAAGCTGCATTTTTATACACTATTTAATATATTAAATTAATATAATTTCACTACCTCTCCTGCAACATAATGTCCGATCTGGGTCCTGAACCCAAGCCGGGTGAGAACCACTGGACCATTAGACCATTCTGACACCACTGTATGTAACTCTAGAAAACCAAACTCAAATTAACTCGACACGATTATTGCTCTGGCTCAAGTTCATGACTGTCAGATAGGTGATCCATGACTGCACTCGAGTCCTAAAGCCTGTCATTAAAAAAAAAAAAAAAAAAAAAAAAAAAAAAACAGCGATCGGCATCTGTGCGTATCTAGTAAGGCAGAATAATCCAATCATCCTGGCTTTGGAGCGCATTACCAGTCCGAGTGAAGAGAGAATGCTCTCAGGAGTAATTGAACCCTTCACGGTTTCTCTTCACTAAAGTGTACAGACTAACCACAGGTTGTCTGGAACCTGATGAGGGGAAGACGAATAATTCTAATGGTAATTATAAGCTGGAGGAGTACATGTGGAGATCCTTTCATTGTGGGTGATGAGAGATGCTTAATGTGGCATTACATGAAGCATGGATGGTTTTAATATCCATCTGTCAAAAGGACACATGCTTTATGAGCTGGCGCAGGCTATTTTTAGGCAGAGTCTTGGGAATCTAGGGGCACCGAGTGATATCTCAAGTGAACGCAAAAGTTTGCGAAGGTAGGTTTTCTCTACTTTGACCGAAAAATAAAGAAACAGCTTTAATGAGACAACTTCCTGTGGAAACATATAATGTGACTTGAAATAAGAGAAAGTGTCCTAGCAAATGTGTAAAATATGCCCCCTAGTGACCACAGAACTATTTGTTGCCACTTCTTCTTGTGTTTATTCACATTAAGGTCACATTCAAACTTTCTTGGAAGCACTGTGCCATGCCTTCCCTTATTTTTGTGAGCCTTTAAACATGTGAAGTGTGTTATTATAAACTTGTCTGGCAATTGAAATGTCATTTTAACCAACATTTTTTTTCACCCCCAAAAGTTAGCATACTTGAGGCAGTTGTGTCAGTCAGAAGCTTGAGATGAAATCTGACACGTGATTTTTGAAGGAAAGAAATCAAGGTAAATATAGTATACTATAATACACAGGGTATTTTTACTGTGTCATTTCTAATTAACATATAACTTAATTCATACTTACTGTACATGGCATAATAATTTAGAATTAAATGAAAAGAGTGAACATTTTTTGTTTATGATGCATAAAATACTAAATGTTAGCAAGATAAAGGAGTCCAAAAATATTGCCAAAATGTATTTTCGACCACCGAATGAATCTGAGATGTGATGGAAATCACATTTGTTGGTTCAGATAAATCACAGAATTCTCCTGTGATGTGTCAAGCTGCATGTATCCACCGCTGGATATTGTTAACGGAGATATAAAATGAACTTAAAAAAGGTGTTTATTTTCAGAAAGTGCTAGTCTTGCTTAAACTGCTAAATAAAATGTGTTCGAAAATATTAAACCTTGAAATACAGGGGAAAACAGCCTTAGTTGTCAGAAAAAAAAAAAAGTGTTTATGGTAAAATCTCTCATTTCCAGAGCTTTGCTCTTTGACACTGCAGTAAATTGCATTATCTTTAATGCAGGCTGTGGTGCTGGAAATGCAATCCTGTTATATTGTTGTTCATGGGGATGATCTGTCCATAATGAATGTTATTGATTTGCTTATTAAATATGATATGCCTTCTCGGAGTTGCTCGGTGGGCCACCGTGATGGATTTCTTTGTGGAGTCACACCTATTTACAACTCCCCACATAAAATAATAGGTTCATTACATCTTATGATTGGATTTTAGTAGTAATCATTAAGCTTTTAATAGCATATCCAGATCCCGGACTGTGCAGTCCATCTGTCACAGACAGCCTGCCTCTTATGGAAATACTATGCTATGATATGCTTCACGTAATCCTATGTAAATATCTTCCTATTTGCTGTATGTGCAGTTCACCAGAAGAGTTCCTGCACACAGGACATGAAGGTCTTGTTAGAGCAGATAGTGTCACTTCTGTCACCACACACTGGCTGTGTTATGATGTTAGATGTGGTGCATTGTCAGATTCTTGCCCTGAGAGAATCAGGCTGTTGTTTTATGTGGGGCCGTACACAGGTACATTTAACCAGGTCACTTGGGTCTGCTAAGCACTCAGTCAAGCCTGAAAGCACGCCGGAGAAGAGAGAGTCCGGCGGGCACATTCTGCTGAGCCTGCAGATCTTTCTATCTTTCCTTTTTCTCTATTTTTATATGTCAGTCTTTCATTGTGCATAGAAATCAACAGTCACCTGCATTTTATATCTTTCTTCAGCACATATAACTGACTATATAGTCATTTTTATTTATTTATTTATTATTTTTGTCCTGGCCATGCTTTCTAAATAGCCTAAATTTTTCTGGATCATGATTTTGTTTTGCAATTGACATGCTTTCTACAGTCCTCAAGCAAAGCCAAAACCTGGACATGTTTTTTAGTTTACAAATCCGAGCCAGGACATGCAGAGGAAAAAGAGGACGTATGGTCACCCTAGACTCACACATAATATTCATCATTCATAATCATTCTCATGACCCCATGTACGGTGGCCGAGAGAGCTCAATGTGCTGCAATTTAAGAAAACACATGCAAATTGAAAAAAACACCAGCAAATAAAGAAAACATCTTCATCAGTGTGTGTTGCAAATCCTCACAATGCATGCATTAACGAAATGCGCTGCAAATCCTCACAACTAATGCCAATCAACAAACATGCTGCAAATAGCACTGACCACAATGGAAATGTTTCAAGGAGACCCCAAAAAATGTCGGACCTGGCTGGGATTTGCTTAATGTGCAGTGACTACTGGTCAGTGGTGAAATGAAGGGTGAGTTTTTTTTTTTTTTTTTACACCCTGATTGCATGATTCCTTTATCTTTTGGATATTATTAGCCTAAATATGCTGAATAATTACATGATTAACTGTGAAACGTTACTAACTTAGTAACTAATATCCTCAACTAAATATAATTTCAAGGTTAATGAAAATAAATTTGTAATGCTTCATTAATGGTTTTTCAAGAAATTGCACAAGTATTGACAGTAAAATATATTGTATGATTGTATTTGCTATCTAATACCATTACAGACATTTTGAATGTACAGTAACAGGGCAGCCACAAAACAAAACATTTTCTATTCAAATGTATTCCAAATATACTGTAACAAGGTAACGGTTATGTAATATTTTGGTTTAGACGTGAGGTTTGTAACTTGGAATGCTTTAAGGACATGTTTAAGGTTATGGTAATAATATAAGAAGTAGAGATGAATAAATAAACAAAATAAAATACTGGATGATCACTAATCAGAAAACGGGGAGGTTTAGGATCCCCCTATGGTGATCTCCAATGTGTATTACGTTCTAAAAAGTTCAGCAATAGTCTTTTCTATTGAACATGCATGTTTTAAATGGCTCTGCTTCCTGAAAATGACCCATGGGGATTGAATGATGCAATGTCAATGCAAGGTCACTGTGGGTGTTGGAAATGACGATGCCATTGTGTAAAGACATAAGGCCCACTGGGCATCAGTGACCCTTTGTTAGCTGGCCTTAAAGCACAATGTCATCCTAACCTCTAGAGTGTTTTCTTCCCACAATACCCTTTCTAAAAGTAGTAAATTCACAGTTCATTTTGATTAAAAATTCCATTGCCTGATCAACTGATTTTATTCTACAATCATCTACAGAAATGACATTGTTTTTTGTGTTTCTTCACAGTTTATTTGACATCCATGGTGATGGTATTTGAAATGACAGCAAACATAAATAAATATATAAATAAAAACAGCCAGGGCTTTTCTCGAAATGCCAGTGCCCATCATGCCACAAAATACATTCGTCCAGTCAAGGCGCACCCACCAGATAGACCACCACGTCTGCAGCAATCACATCACGCAAGCATATTCCCTTCAACATTGATTACCTTTGGGCTTGCAGGATAAGGCCGTTCAGATATCTGTCCCCTCACCTCAGCGATAAAGACCAGGGCGGGACATTTCACTGAACATGATGTGCCCTGACATATCTGCGGCTAATTCTGAATGCCAGGACACAGTGTTGGGAACAAGGGAGGTGACCTGGGAAGCAGCTGTGAATATTGCTCTGACCCTCCTGTTTGCCCTTTCATTGTTTTTCAATTAAACATGGTCACTTTGTCTCCAAAGTGACACTGACAGATGGCAAGGTCTTTATAGGGGTTCAAAAAAAAAAAAGTGCTGAAGGAAATTTGCCATTACTCTGTGAAGAAAGCATGATCTGGTAAACTCAGATTTAAGAGCATATATATTTTAATTCTTTAAAACAGGGATTCTCAGCTCTGGCCCATGAGGTCTGCTTTCCTGCAGAGTTTAGCTTCAAACCTAATCAAGCACACCTAAGCAAGCTATTCAAGTTCTTCAGAATTACTGAAAATTTACATGTAGGTAATTTTGATCAATGTTGAAGCTAAACTCTGCAGGAAAGTGGACCTTGAGGCACTGAGTGGATAACTCCTGCTAAAAGCTCAGAGGTGAACTTGTGAGGTGAACTTGTGAGGTGAAGCTTAACTTCACTAGGAAAAGCTTTTTTTTTTTTTTTGGAATGTAATAATTTGTGATTCAACCACAGTTACTGTACAAGACCATCCCAGCCATACCAAAACTTGGTATAACTGCATACTTGCTAATGATATAGGCTACTGCTTACATGTACTTGCCCATTACTTTTTAATTCTCTCTCTCTCTCTCTCTCTCTCTCTCTCTCTCTCTCTCTATATATATATATATATATACACACACACACACATATATATATATATATATATATATATATATATATATATATATATATATATATATATATATATATATATATATACATACAAGATGATGAAGCTAACTTGAATTACATTGGTGTGCCTCAGGGCTCAGTGTTAGGCCCCCTTCTATTCTCCATATACCCAACATTACTGTGCAAAATTATACAAAATTTAACATCAACATCAACTTTCAAATATAAAATATCTGTGAATGCACACATGAAATTAACTTGCTCTGAGGCAAGGTTAGAATAAACCATGGCTAATCACTTATGAGCCTTATAATACACTCATGAGCATCAAGTACTGTCAGGAAAAAAGATAAAGCATTACAGTGAATGTACAAAATGGACATTGATCACAAAATGGCTTCTTGTATGTGTCACCTGTCGTCGCGGGCCCTAATAAACAGATGTGGAGAATCACGTGTAACAGACATGGGCCTGGGGTCGCTTTATTGATTGTCTCTATAAAGATCCAGCCAAAATAAGATTTTCCTTTTCACTGAGCCCCAACAGTTCCCAGTGGCTTAGTATCTCTGTAACCATTCTCATAAGCATTAACAGGAATTGATTTTAGCAGCATCAGTGAATTTTCCTACTCATTTACTCCATTTTTTACTGATCAATATTCACTGTCACTTAGTTGTGCTTTACGGGGTGGGAGAGTATCATAACATTCTCCCAATCTGGAGGTGAACCATCTGTGCTCGCTTACTTACCAGATGGCGTATGGGAAATGCTGCCACTAGCACGTCAATCTAGCCTGTGCCGATGAGAGTGGAAAGAACATATATTGTGTTCCAACACCAAACATGTAGTAAGAAGCCCTACTCAGTATTTAATGCCTAGCTTTTTTAAACAATAAATGTTGAGAATGTTTCAAGCAAATGCACCAAATCAAAGTCAAAATACAAAGACACAATGGGGTCATTGTTTAAAGTGTTTCAAACCGTGGATGAACATTTCATGATTTTTATTATTAGTACATTAAAAAAAAAAGTTTTTAATAGGTCTTTTAAGAAGATCAAGTAGAAAAGTACAAAATTAATATAACGCCTTTTAATATAAATTATCATGTAAATGACAGTATCTTTAATATTGTAACCTTATGTTTATTTCATTATTTTATTTTTAATTTTGTCAATTCAAAGGTTATATATATAAAAAAAGGAAAAGGAAGAATAAGACATTTTGGTAAATTTGTTTAGTAAGATTTTGGTGTATTTTCAAATGTCTTATGCAAAGTTTTATACATGTTTTGTTAGAAAGATATTTGGTGCGCCGGCTCCTTTAAGGCAGGAGCGCGCTTGGGGAAAAAAAAAATAACCCAAGCGAGTGTAGCGAGAGTGTTGTGTGTTCGGCTGTTCATGCTGTTATGCCGATGCTTCTGATTAAAAGAAGAAACGTGAATTATCATCGTTGTAACCCGTGTTTTATTTATGGATCTACGTTGAAGAGACTGGAGTAGGTGCAGACAAAAATAAAGGGTTACAGACTGGTGGCAGCGGTGTTCAAGTTCAAGAGTTTCTGGAAGTTTCTCGGCTGAAGCATTCGATCACGAAGGCGCATTTTATTTTTTATTTTTTTTATGCACCGTGAAGGGTACTGGTGAGTGCACAGTTGCCAGTCGTTAGATTAATTAAAGTGGATGCCGTTACTACTCGCTTCATTACAAGATCAACAGCAGCTGTGCTGTGAAAATGTCTACCGATTCTCGCGTGCTCCCCGCGCGTGCTGCGTCCTCTAATGAGACGGATAGTGATGAAAGTGCACCTACAGCGGAGGGCAGAGAGCACGCAACTTCTGCAAATCGCACTACAAGATTGCTGCACTTTAAAGTCGATCTACCACCGTGTTTTCATGGAGACGGTAGGGACAAAGACAGTTTTTCTTTATGGAAAGCCCGTTTAGAGCTTGCAGTTAAGGCCTGTGCGGATGCACAAACGCAAGATTTGGCCGCCATTTTGCCTACAAGGTTGAGTGGAGATGCTTTAGCTTACTGGCTCTCCCTGTCTCCTGACATACAACAGAACTATGAACTGTGTGTTGCTGCATTAAATGATGTTTTTGGGAGGAAACAATTTTTGCTACATTTTCAAACTTTTGTGAATGCGAGACCACGTATGCCCAAAGAACCTTTGGAAGTATTTGCAGCTGAGATCACAAGACTAGTTTTGGAAGCATTTCCAAATTATGGTGAGTCCGCCATTGCCATGGAAAGATTTAGACGGTTCGTAGCTGGTCTTGATCCCGTCCTTCAAGCAAAATGTCATGAACATGGTGCTACTAGCCTAGAGGAAGCTTTAGCTATTGCTTGCAAGTGGGAACGGGCACAAGAAGTTCTCAGACTTGCACCTCTGCCCCCTCTGAGTCAAAAGACCAGCCTGTCACCAAACTCATCTACTACCTTATCCAGTGAATCGCTTTCAGCTATGGTGTCCACAAAGACCACAGCATCTGGAGACATTTCTTCTGAAATCATGACTGCAGTGAAACAATTGACGGCTGATGTTAAGGCTCTCAGGATGGAAGTGAGTCAAATGAAGAGGCAACACGCTTTCACCAGTCAGAGAGATTACTCATCTGAACGTGGAAGAGACAAGCAACGTTACTCTCCACTTTCATCTCCTAGGAGATATCCATTGTCACCAGCGTCTTCTCCACATCGTCAAAATGAGCCTTACTCATTCAGCCACCGAGACCGTGACAGACGTCGGGGCTATGGAGAGCATCACGTGAGTCCATCTTCTCCTTACCGAGATCGTCATGTGAGCCCATCTCCACATCATCAAGATCGTCACATCAGTGCTTCCTCATATTACCGAGATCGTCACGTCAGCCCACCTCAACCTCATCGAGATTATCGCACCAGCATGTCTCCACATTTTGCTGCTCAACATGCCAGCCTTACTCCTATTCATCGTAACCAGCCTGTCAGCTCGCCCCCACCTCACCGTGATCGTTGTGGCAGTCCAACCTCTGATCATCGAGATCATCGCTTACATCACGAATCCCATCATCAGGATCATCATATGACAGAATGGCCCTCCAACAAGTTCTCTGGCGAGAGATATGGCCCACGATCTTCTACTGACCATCTACCCTCGTCTGGTAATCATCATGTCAGTTTTGTTGGAGAGGATGTTGATCTTCAGGGAAACGGCTGGTAGCAGGTACTATGGGCCGGGTATCTGCTGAGACTATGGTTGGGCCCAAACAAACTGAACGGGTAAATCCCGTCATTCCAACGCCTTATGTTTTTGCAATCATTGAGAACATTGCCATGCAAGCATTTGTAGACACAGGCTCAGAAATATCTTTAATCAGTGAAACACTGAGAATGTCAATTCCCTCTTTAACAAAAAAACCTATTCAGAAATCCTTTCTTTTGGCAAAATCAGTAACTGGTGACTATCTTGACACTTTGGGTATGTTGCCCATTACTATTAGGCTGGGTGAGGAAGTGTTCTCACATGATGTTCAGGTGGTTAGAAATGCTACACAGCCAATTATCCTTGGGTGGGATTTTCTTAGCAAACATCATGCTGCAATTGACCTCAGAGAAAATCATTTAAAATTGTGGAACTGGACTGTTCCTCTTTTGTGTTCACAGGAAATAGTCCCTCTAAAGAGTAGTGCAGTGACTTTAGAGCCCATTCTGATCCCTGCTAGGTCACAGATGAACGTTTTGGTAAAAATTCAGTCCAACATTGGGGAAAAAGAGTACGCATGTAATTATGTTGGACTCTTAGATCCTGAAATTCAGTCAGTACCAGGTCTTTTTGTGGCACGTACAGTAACCTCTGTGAAAGCAGGCGTGACTTGTGTGCGAGCTATGAATCCGACAAACGAGGATTGCCATGTTTCCTGTGGCATAAGGCTAGGTGAGTTTCATTCCTTAGTCATGCAACCAGGGGAAGAATATACAATGCTGGAACCCAAAGTAGCTCAGATACAGAATCGAACTGAGCCCTGTCCAAAACCCAATGTAGACTTCAGTCAGTCTGCATTGGACAGTGCAGAACGGACTCAGCTAGAGACTCTGATTTACAAATATTCAGATGTTTTCAGTGCAAATGAGTATGACTATGGTCGTACTGATTTGGTCAAGCACACCATCCGTACTGGGGATGCACAGCCCATTAGGCAGAGGGCTTACAGAACATCGCCACATGTTCGAGCTGAGATAGACAGGCAAGTTCAGCAGCTCCTTTCCAATGATGTAATTGAGGAAAGTTGTAGTCCCTGGGCTTCTCCTGTTGTCTTAGTGAAGAAGAAAGATGGCAGTTATAGATTCTGCATTGATTTCAGAAAGCTTAATGCAGTCACTGTAAAAGACTCTTACCCCTTACCTCGTGCCTCAGATGCTTTAGACAGCTTGGCAGGTGCACGCTGGTTTAGCACAATGGATCTGTCCAGTGGTTACTGGCAAGTTGAGCTAGACCCCAAGGATAGGGAGAAAACCGCTTTCAATACAGGTAGTGCTTTATATCATTTCAAGGTAATGCCAATGGGTCTTACGAATGCCCCTCCAACTTTTCAACGATTGATGGAGCTGGTGCTTCGTGGACTTCATTGGAAGGTTTGTCTTGTTTACCTTGATGATGTACTGGTGTTCAGTCAAACTTTCAGTGAACATCTTAACAGTCTTGAGGAGGTTTTTAGTCGTTTCCGTTCAGCAGGTCTGAAATTGAAGGTTAACAAATGTCATTTTGCACGCAGTGAAGTTTCCTACTTGGGTCATGTTGTATCCAGCCAGGGTCTGCTGCCAGATGAAAAGAATCTGAACAAGGTCCGGTCATGGCCTACCCCCAGGACGGTCACAGAGGTGAGAGCGTTTGTTGGTCTATGCTCCTATTATAGGAGATTTGTCAGGAGTTTCGCTGTAGTGGCCGCACCCCTTCATGCACTGACCCAGAAAGGTGCTGTCTTCAATTGGTCAAGTGATTGTGAGGAGGCTTTTAGGTCACTGAAGCAGGCCCTTACTAGTCCTCCCATTGTAGCTCACCCTATATTCACACAGCCTTTTCTACTATACACTGATGCTTCTCATGATTGTGTAGGTTCAGTGCTTGCTCAGATGCAGGATGGGAAGGAACGCGTAATTGCTTACGCCAGTCATGCTCTCACTCCATCAGAAAAGAGATGGTCAACTTATGACCGTGAACTGTGGGCTGTGGTGTGGTCTGTTCGACATTTTAGACATTTCTTGTCTGGGGTGCCATTCAAGATTATTACAGATCACAAACCATTGTTAAATCTAAAAAAGGCAGCAGTTGATAATGATCCGACTGGTAGAAGAGCACGCTGGATACTTGAAATGGATGTGTATGACTTTACCATTCAATACAGGGAAGGGAAGCATCATAGTAATGCTGATTCCTTGTCGCGGTGTCCTAGCTCGCCGGTGACTGAAACGAAATCAGTGCAGTGTGTAATTCCCAGCCACACCACTGCTGAAAAAGTCTCCTTTTTATCTGAAGTGCCACTGGGTTGTGGGGTTCTTCCTGACGTGGGTCCGACACTGTCAGTTGATTTGACTGAATTACAAGCTCAGCAAAAGGCTGACTTTTGTCTTAGTACTGTCATGGACTGGAAAGAGAATGGTAATCAAAGGCCCCCACTAGGCAGACTGAAACATTCCCCTGCCACACTGAGGAAACTTTGGCATGAATTTTCCAAATTATCAGTCCAAGAGGGTATACTGTGTCGTAGAGTGAAATCATCTCCTCATAGCCCTCATGTTTACCAAGTAGTCTTGCCTGAGGTACTCATTCTAACAGCTCTTAAGTGTTTTCATGGGGAGAAGTTTAGTGGTCATTTGAGTGCTGAGCGTACTTTGTTGAGAGCTAGGAAAATGTGCTATTGGCCTTACATGTCCCGTGATATTCAGAAATTCTGTGCTGAATGTGTATCCTGTCAGTCCTGTGCTTCCACCACTCCTCATGAAAGGGCCCCG
The DNA here is from genome assembly GCF_023724105.1 of Carassius gibelio. Taxonomy (NCBI): domain Eukaryota; kingdom Metazoa; phylum Chordata; class Actinopteri; order Cypriniformes; family Cyprinidae; genus Carassius; species Carassius gibelio. The sequence goes on from NC_068419.1 coordinate 19,495,653, forward strand.
TTACAGTCAATTCATGCAGAACGACCATTTCAAAGAATTGCCGCTGACATCACTGAGCTACCTGTTACTTCTCTTGGGAATAGGTATGTTTTAGTTGTGATGGATTATTTTACCCGTTTTGTCAATTTGTACCCTCTGCAGGATCAGCGTGCAACAACTGTAGCACAGTGCATTTTTGAGGATTACATTAAGCAGCACGGGGTCCCTGAGATAATCCATACAGACCAAGGTAGACAGTTTGAGTCAGATTTGATTAAACATTTGTGCAGACAATTGGGCATTGAGAAAACCCGCACCTCACCCTACCACGCCCAGTGTGATGGTATGGTCGAAAGACTGAATCGAACCTTGAAAGACCAACTCGCCAAGTACATTTGTGAAAGTGGGGGTGAATGGGATAAATATCTGCCTCAAGTGGAACTGGCATATAACTCCAGTATTCATTCTAGCACGGGGTTCTCTCCTTTCTTTCTTGCACATGGCAGAGAACCACGGCTACCTGCAGATATCATTCTGAACTATAGTCCAGCTGTCACTTCCTATACACCAGGCACCCCTGCAGGCTATGCTCATGATGTGACCATGCGTTTGTCTTATGCTTTCAAAGATGCTGCTGTGCGGTCCACTGCAGCTAAACTTAACCAGAAACGGCAGTATGACAAAAAGACATTTTTCCATCCGCATAAGCCAGGTGACATTGTATTTTTGGATGACCCAGCTCAAAAGCAGAATAAACTGGCTCCTAAATGGAAAGGGCCATACAAAATTCTGAGGCGAATGGACAAAGATAACTGCCCAGGGGTAACTTATGAAATTACTGATCCAAGAAATCCACAGTCGAGAAGGTGGGTGGTTCATCACAATCGCCTAAAACCTTACAGGGGTCCTTGGGAGTTGCCTGCAACTCCTAGTTCAGGTTGTGATCCTCCTGTGTTTGGTAGTGCTGAGGCCCCTTCTTTAGTTCCCCTCACTGCATTGTCAGGTGCTTTACCCTTTCGACCCTCAACACTGCCGTATGTGCCCAACCAAACTATACAACCGACTACTACCAATGCAAACACTGAACGTTCAAATCCAACTGCTTTGTTGACTGAACCTGAAAGTGTGCCAAGTCCCAGTGTTCCGGCCTCTATGGCCCCGGAGAGGGCTATATTGCCTTCAGCAGACACACCTCAATTATCCCGTAGTGGCCGTGTGGTTAAAAAACCTGAAAAGTTTAAAGATTTTGTTTGTTAAGGAGTTATGCACTTATTGGTTGTCTGTGCATTGTATTTTTCACTGTATTTTCACTGTAATGGATAATCTATATAGGAGAAACGAGGACGTTTCCTTGTGAAGCTGGGAAGACTGTAACCTTATGTTTATTTCATTATTTTATTTTTAATTTTGTCAATTCAAAGGTTATATATATAAAAAAAGGAAAAGGAAGAATAAGACATTTTGGTAAATTTGTTTAGTAAGATTTTGGTGTATTTTCAAATGTCTTATGCAAAGTTTTATACATGTTTTGTTAGAAAGATATTTGGTGCGCCGGCTCCTTTAAGGCAGGAGCGCGCTTGGGGAAAAAAAAAATAACCCAAGCGAGTGTAGCGAGAGTGTTGTGTGTTCGGCTGTTCATGCTGTTATGCCGATGCTTCTGATTAAAAGAAGAAACGTGAATTATCATCGTTGTAACCCGTGTTTTATTTATGGATCTACGTTGAAGAGACTGGAGTAGGTGCAGACAAAAATAAAGGGTTACAATATGTTTGGAGTACATTATGTTTACAAACATAACAGAAAAACAGAAAAAAAAATGTTGTACTTGTTGCATCGATTATTTATAAGTAATATATTTAACATTAACATTTTGATTTAAAGATTTAATCTGAGGTTTTACCCAAAAGCATATTTAAACATATTTTGCTTGAAGATACCCTACAAATCAATAAGAACTTTAACTTTGATGTACTTGACAGGGGGAGCAGTCCCCATAATTGTTGGTTGTCAAATATATCTAAAGTCTAAAATAAAATGTAATAAAACAATATTTTTTTTTATGTTTATACATTTATTGCAGATTCAAACTTTATAAATGTAGCATTTGTGAAAGAAAATACTGATGAATGCACTTAATTACATTTCCCTCAGATATCAGCTTTAATTTCTTTTTTTAAATTAAAAACTCTTAAAATTCTTGGTCTGCCTCAAAATTGCTGAATCAGTCATTATTGTACAGAGTGAGCAAAAGTTAGCTCAGATAACCTGTTCAAGTTAAATGCGCTGTTTGCTACTGCTTATCTGAGATCTGCAGTTCTCCTCCAGTAATAAAGCATAGCGGGAACATCAAGTAGTTTCTCATTATCTTTAGCAGGGGTCTAACTTCCCCTCACATTGATGCATTGATTTTACATTAGATACACAAGAACGTCGTAAATAAGAAATTGAGCATGTGAGGACTGACCAGCCCATTTTCACAGAGCAGATCCCTTAAGTGTGCGCACACACACACACACACACACACACACACACACACACACACACACACACACACACACACACACTTCATTTCAACCCTAATTATCTTTCCCACTGGAGTGTAGTGAGGGGACAAATAGGGTGACCGGCTGAAACACAGATTTTGTTCAAAGGTCAACCGGCAGCTAAAAGCACTGGATAAGACAGTGAATTATGAATATAAACAAAGCTCACAAGTAGATATGAGTCTACAGTGAAGGAGCACTGATTAATGTTTTTGCGAGTGATATTCTATACAGAGAAGTAGAATATTTTCAAAGGGATTTTGCATATTAACTCCTGATTTAAAGTAAAATATCTATTAACTGCAACAATGTATACCTTAAATTTGTTTCTGAAGTTTGATATTGTGGCTGTGATATAATAAATGACAACCATAGTTCACTCAAATGTAAAGATCATCATTAATATTTTAAGTGAATAACAAAAGAAAATGCAACTTTTTATGTCACATTGTATCACACGCACAGCCAAATGATGAATTATTGATTAATATTTAGCATTATCTATATTATATGTGTGTACACATTTAAAAAAAAAAATAATAATATAAAGATCATTTTTAAAATGCTGTTTTAAAATGATCTATTCATCAAACAATCTTGAAAAAAAGTTTTATAGTTTACATTAGGACTAAATTTCATAGGAATACATTACATTGTAAAATATATTTAAATAAAGAACTGTTATTTGTTGTACTAATATTTTTTAATATATCTTTCCACATTTTTGTTAAAATAAACAGAGCCTTGGTAAGCATGAGAGACTTCTTTCGAAACCATTCTTACCTACCTCAAGCTTCTGAACAGTATAAAGCACAGACTGCTTTTGATAATAAAATGAAGAGACTATTTACAGTAGTCCTTTATCAGGGACCGCTGATCATATACATTCCTCATGCTGGTGTCACTTAATGGAGAAATTTATGAAAAAGCCCTTTAAGGGGTTTGATTTATGTTCATCTACGGCCTTTGAGACAGGTAATCAGGCAAAGACATGAAGGCAGAAGGCACATAACAAAGGTACATAAAAACTACGAGAGAAAAAACAAGAGAGACTCGCTGAAGCTGAAAAGCATTTGTCCAGAAAACTACTTACGACAGCAATGGGAGAAGTGTTGACGGGGTTGTATATCTGCGAAATGGGACCCAGGGAACGTTTATTAATCAGTGAGCACATTGGGATGCATCATACCATTACAGGCAGCGCCTTGTTTAAATGTCACTTATGAGTCCTCTGTGCATCAGGGATTCCCAGTAGATCACCTCCAAATGCAGTCCTGCAAGACTTCTAGAATGCAATGGAAGGAGAATTGTGGTATTTGATTCTATGTTGCATATGTTTTATTAAAAAAAAAAAACAATGTTTAATTTCTTTTTAAATACAGATTTTTGTTTGCTAAATAGACAGTCTTGCTGAGGCTTTATCTTGCCTTCGAGTCAAGTCAGAATGATGGATTTTACAAGATGAGCACATGCAGAGATCATTGTACCTTGGTGGAATAAGTGATTAACCACTTTTTCAGCCATTATATTTATTCCATCATTAATTTTCATACGATCATATAAATCTGCAGAACCACTGACTTACAGCAAAAAACATTTTTACTTTAGATAAATGTTTTACTCTGCACTGGAATAATACTACAAAAAGAAGACTCTTTTCCTAACACTGCCAACAGCTTACATACCGGAAATGGAAAGACACAGCTGCCTACATTCAAACAGACAAGAAAGAAAATGCCTCTTGTGGAACATATTTGCTGCATAAACTGCCACAGACTTCTACAAGGGATTGCGATTCTTGAAACAAAGTTACATGCTGGACAATTTTCAATCTTGTTTTCGATACATCACAGCACAGAGACAGTGCTCAATAAGATAATAAATTATATTTTCTTTAATTCTAACTTAGAAAAATATCAGTGCTGGTACTACTCGTCACAAATCTAGCCTCTTTGGCTCCCTCCATATTACCACCATAGGGAACCATCACCAGGGTACGAACTGTTCTTGCAGACTTCATTTTCCATCTCCCCGTATCTGAGACTGATTACCTGCACGGGTGCTGATCATTGTTCTGACTATTTAATCAGTGCCTACACTAACCTCTGTGTGAAGTCTTGTTTTGCTACTGCTGACATTCCTGAGTGTTTATACTTTGTTTGATTACCTGTTTCCTACCTGGATTGTTTATACCCATCTGTTCATTTACTGCCTGCCTCTTTGACCTTGCCTGTTTATTTAATTTCTTCTATTATTTGTTTGCTACCTGCCTCGACCCTTTGCATGGACTCAGGTTATGATTCTGCCTTGCCTACTGTATGTTCTTGAATACTGTTGATTTAACTCTGCTTGTATAGAAGAACTTACTGTAAGTCTAAATGGACGTCCGTGACATGCGGAGACCCACAAGGCTCAATACTTGCACCGCTCTTGTTTAGCCTGTATATGCTCCCATTAAGTAAAATAATGAGAAAGAACCAAATTTCTTATCACAGCTATGCTGATGATATCCAGATTTACCTAGCCTTATCTCCAAAAGTCTTCAGCACCATTGACTCCCTCTGCCAATGCAGTGATGAATTTAACATTTGGATGTGGCAATATTTTCTTAAATTTTACAAGGAGAAAACTGAAGTCATTGCATTTGGAAACAAAATGTTTATTTATCAAGGTAAATGCCTACCTTGACTCCACAGATCAAACAACTTAAAAATCAAGTCAAGAATCTTGGTGTGATTCTGGAGACAGACCTTAATTTCAATAGCCATCTCAAAGCAGTAAATAAATAAGTATACTATCATCTTAAAAACAATGCAAGAATTAGATGTTTTGTTTCCAATCAAAACTTGTTCATGCCTTTATCACCAGAGGAGTGGACTATTGTAATGGTTTCCTTACCAGCCTTCCCAAGAAAACCATTAGACAGCTGCAGCTCATCCAGAACGATGCTGCCAGGATTCTGACTAGAACCAGAAAATCTGAGCATATCACACCAATCCTCAGGTCCTTACACTGGCTTCCAGTGACATCTAGGATTGATTTTAAAGTAGGCCTACTTTTACTTGTTTATAAATAACTAAATGGCCTAGGACCAAAATACATTGCAAATATGCTCACCGAATATAAACCTAACAGACCACTCACATCATTACGATCAAGTCAGTTAGAAATACCAAGGGTTCTCACAATACAAGGGGAGTCCGTTTTTTGCTATTATGCTACCTGGAGTTGGAATCAGCTTCCAGAAGAGATCAGATGTGCTAAACATAAGCCACATTTAAATCTAGACTCAAAACTCATCTGTTTTTAGCTGTGCATTAACTGAATGAGCACCGAGCTACGTCCTAACTGATTGCAATGTAGTTTACATATAATCATTTCCTATTTTTAACTGATTTAAATTAAAATTTTAAATGTTTTTAAATTCCTTGTTTTATTGATGTGATTATTTGTTTATGATTATTTTACTTCCTTTTATGTACAGCACTTTGAATTACCATTGTGTACAATATATAAATAAGCTTGCCTTGCCTCAGGCAAGTCTTACTTTTTTTAATTAATTAATGAATTAACTAATTAAATTAACAAAAGTTCATAGTCAATATAAAACTTTCTCCATGTGAAAAAGTCCATGTTTAATCCCTCTCACTTCACAGTCCACCCACATATTTGGACTGTTTTTGCTTGTAAACAGTCCTTGATCTGTGCATATGTTTCTCCTAAATTGGTCAAAATTTGAAGTAAAAAAAAAAAATTCAATGTGGAATATATTTATTAAAAACATGCAGTGGACTGCAGTGGTGTGGATTACTTGCAGAATAGTGTGATGCTTTTACTCTCATGCTGATGGCACCCATTTACATCAACATGGTCCAATGGTAGATTGAAGGTGTGTACCAGCTTCGGCTGTATTTCAAAGGACCTCTGTTTTGGCCTGTCATACCAGTTTGTTCTTCAACACTTGAAATATATCAGTGCCTTCACTCTTAGATGCAGATGTGATAACACACCAATCCTTTCACTGCTGGATCATTTCCATTTGTGTCAAAACTGATCTTCCCAGCTACTGAATAACTGTCAGTATGTGACTCAAAGCTGTCAGCACCAAAAATAACGTGATTAATTTAGAAAAACAAGATCCTGATTCGATTTGAGGCAAGTTGGCATGCAAACCCTGCTACATGCCATCTCACATTCTTCTTATACTTTAACTTGTGAAATTCAGCTCAAATCAATAACATTCCGTATAACATGACATTTCCCCCAATATGTCATCAGACAGCATAAGGGCTGTCTTTACTGTCACCGCTGTTTTTCACGTTTCCTTCGCTGCTGACAGAGGTATCATTTGGCTGCAGCTGTGAAGACGGTAAACGCAGAAGTGAACATCTAAAGAAGAGTGCATTCCAAAGGCTTCACATATCCTCTACCTGAAAGAAGATATGATTGGCAGTGAAAGTTAGTTTATTTAACCTGCCTGATTAATTTATTAGGAGGGCTGACTGTCCGCAGTTGAGAAGTTGACATCAATAGATGGGCAAGTGTGTGTTTGTGAAGATAAAGCAGAATGTTTATATTGGTAGAAAACAGACCGAGGATGAAAAATAAATGGTTACAGTGGGCGTTATGGCAAAAGTTTATATCATTTTCACCTAATCATTGTGTCAAAGAAGGTAAAGCATGGTTTATGCGCCTTCGTTGCAAATGAAAGTCTTCAGAGATTGAACAACTGATGGCTTGATTGTGTGTGTGTGTGTAGGTGTGTGTGTGTGTGTTGATGACTTGGCAACAACTACTTTAGTGCAAACCCTAATACCAGAACTCTGAAAAGGAGAAATTGAATCAAACTGTTAACGAGTTATAATGAAGTAAGAACAGGTGAAAATAATGAACAGAAACAGTGTGCAAATTATTCAGTGACTTTTTAGGGGGCTTGATTTTGAAGTGAATTAATGTCAGGCAGCAATCAGTTTAGGTTCATCTCACAATGCAAATGTCTGGCACCACGAGTACACTTAGCTAAGTGTGACTGATCTTAAAGATGTTTTCAACAAAAGCACAAAAGGTTTCTTAGGATTTGTTATATATTTTTGACAAAAGTCGGATGTCTTACAAAGATACTAATCAGCAAATTCTGACATAATATGTGACAGCATAGACATGTGACATATTTCCAAACAAATTATGCAGGGAGAAAAAATGCAGAGTGGGAAATGATTTGAATGTCTCTGAACAGTGAAAACTGGGTGCTATGTGCCAGAACCGAGCAAGAACTAATGTAAATTTGCTAAAACAATGGCTAAAGAGCATGGAAGCCTGTTTCCACCACCACTTCATAACAAGAAACGGTGGGTTAAAAAGTCACAAATGTGAGATATACATTTTCAACTCTGAAAATGTTTTCCTTCTTTATATCAAAATTGGACTTTATAACTCTCAACTGTGAGTTTATATTTCAGATAAAAAAAAAAAAAATCTTGAGGAAGAAAAAAATAATTTGAATTGCGATTTTATATATACTGTATATCCCACAATTCTGACTTTGTCACCTGCAGTTGCGAATTTATATCTCACAGTTCTAAGAAAAAGTCAGAATTGCATGATATAAACCAGGAATGTGCATTTGTAAAAATGTATGATTTTATGTTGACCTTAAATCCCTTGAATGAATGTTTAAATAAAGATCTTATAGCAATGAAGCTAAAATTAACTAAACATGACACATTTACTGGTTCATATTATGTCCACAAATAGGAATCTTTAAGGAATTCTTTAAAAAACGCATTATTAAACCTTTCTTTGTTCATTACCTTCTAATATTTTCTCTTCCTATCATCTCTCTGTTATCATTATTTAATGATGTGCATATGTCAGTTTTATCAGCTGTGTGAATGTCATCACTGTCTGTTTTGCTGTTCTCTCTGAGGACTATGTGAACATCAGAAGTCAATGTGTCCATTAATAAGCAGTGCTGTGCATTTGCAGGCTAATTTGTATTTCTGCCTCATTTAACATTTGAAGTCACTTCAACATCATTTGAGGCATTTCCGATCTGCAATCTTTAAAGGTCTAGCTACATTAATCAAGACGTATTTACCAGAGAAGAGACTGTAATGATTTTGAAAGGTGATGATGGTGGTAATAAATGCTCAAATTGCACCCATCTGTATCACACAAGCATGAAATAATGCACAATGTGAACATGTACTTTTCACAGGCTCTCCAGTTGCGAGTCTTTATACAATTATAAAACAAAATGCTGTATGTATCACATGTACAACAGCCACGTAAATGGAGCACTTTTTCTCTGAGCCTGTGATGAGTTCATCCTAATCGTCTTCTTTTTCCTGTATATAGCGCTGGATATATCGTTAATCGATTAATTCTAAACTATTCTTTCTTGCATAAGTAGCTTTGTGACTGTTATTTATTCAAGTGAATTGTTCAAGTCCCTTTATTATAATTTCATACGCCAACTTTAATTAAGGAATTCTGTCGTTGTCCTTTCATTCCTGATATGTAGTGTTGGAAAGTTGGTGTCTTTCTAATGAATTGGTTCATCTGAAACGGTCCTCTGATTCATTCTCCATCTCGATTCCTTCTGAAGTTTGTCTTAATTGATTCTACCTCGCATATGTAGCTTAACAAAAATCAGATTCATACAAAATTCCTCTTTACTCCATTGAATAGGTTTTTTGGAAGGTTTACGTAAATGAAAAGATTTTACAAAAATGATTCAAATATCCAAGTCTCTGTAAAATGTTTTCCTTTGTCAGGATGCTTTGTTGTAGCCATATATTTCTTATATGTAGCATTTTAAGGTCTGAATAAATCTAGGGAATAGGTTCATATCATTATATAGTGTTGAAAGAACAGAATCAAATGTACTGTAGCTTTTGACTTTTTTTTAACAGATCGTGTGAATGGGCTCATTCACAAAAATGTTTCCGCCGTTCGAAAGTTATGTTTTTGACTTGGTTAATGTAAATTAGGGTGATTTGTTGTCGCCATATTTAGTGTACATTTATATTTAACTATTTATTTTGTATAATGTCATTTACATGATGGGTCATGATGAAAAAAAAAAAAAAAGTAAGAGGAAGCGATATCTGTTTTGTCCAACCCAATCTCACGGCAATTCGTACATATTTTATGAAGTGGCTTATTCGTACGAATTCGTACGACCACACTCGTACAAATTCATAACATTTTTGCCAAATCGTATGTATTTTACAAGTTGCACAATTTGTATGATTTTTTACGAATTACCTACACCTAACCCCGCCCCTAAACCTAATCGTAACTGGGGTTTAGACAAATCATATAAAATTGTACGAATGAGGTTGTACAAATTCGTACGAAATAAGCCACCTTCGTAAAATACATAAAAATTGATCATGAGATAGCATTGGTTTTGTCCCATTTTTAAACACTGCTCACATTTCACATTTTCTCAAGAAAAAGTAAATAAATCTAGTGTAGTATAAAATAATTATTTAAATTGCATTAAAAAAATAACGGAATAGCTCATTGACAGGGATTTTGAATTTATGCAGTTACTCTGTTAAACAGATTTTTTTGCAATCACATTTATCAGTTCAAGCTTTGTCAGTCAGATTTTCCTTTGCATTCCTGTGCCTTATGGTCTTATTATTCTTTATATTCCTCAACTTATTCAGATTTTGCTTGTTCATATTTCTATATCGTTCGCTCTTTCTCTCTTTCTTTCTCCACCTGGCACTGTAGAAGTGTGGCCGTTGATTACGATCATAAATTACTCATTTTTATTCCATGCCATGTGCGGCTGGAGTGATTTTTCCCCATTCTTCTTTCTCTTCCGGCCCTCTGATAAGGTGCGGGAGCATATCTGATGCTGAAGCTGCATGATTACATCTCAGTGGACTCTTTCGGCCCGATAAAGACAGCCGAGGAAAAACTCAAGCAGGAAATAGCATTTGCATCGAAGCTAGCAGTCTTGACTGTTGGAGAAAAATAGAAGGGACTCTATTCATGCTACTGCTTTCTACATACATCTCCATGATAGATGCTGACACAGAGACAGCAGTCAAGGGTAATATTTTCCGTGCTGACCTCTAGAAACCCGCTCACCAGATAACTGATGCGTTCTCATTGGTTGTCCTATATGGTTTACAATGAATGAGTGTTTCGTTTATGTTGGATTGACCTCTGCGTCACACCATGATCCTTCCACACTGTCCCAAAACGCATATTTTATATATTTAGTCCTAAAGTAGAGCTATTTTAAATGCCCCAGGTGTAGTTCTGCAGAGAGGAACAGTATGCAGTGGTCCATTTACTCAGCGTATGTGAATAAATACATATCCGGAGGCTAAAACCTATTTTAGAACAGTGCTTTGCTAACATCTCTCCAAACGCTTTGTACCACCAACTGTAAGCCAGGGATATTTATCTCCACTGTGTTTTGGGATCCTTTATAGGACAGTCACGGTTGATGATGACCCTATCCACTGGAGCTGGAAAGCTTTAGAGAAAGTGCTGCACAGTACCATGATATTGTAATGGTTTTTGATGCTTTGATACTCAGTACTACCTGATTATTCAAAGAGCTTGGTATGACTAAAGTACATCAAATAATCCCATGTTATAATACTGGTTAAAGTTTAAAAACAACAATGGTATTATTATTATACAAACTACTTTCAGATAACATCATGATATTAGCATGGTACACGTTTAAACAAAAGTGCATACTTAGTACTTCAAAGAATATCAAGGTATTACTATGGTAAATGTCCAAAAACATAGAATTACAATGATGCATGTTCAATGAAAACATATGTTGAATATTAAAAAGTTCAATTAAGCAGCACATCGGTTGCTCACCAGCGGATCCTCTGCAGTGAATGGGTGCCGTCATAATGAGTAATAATAATAATAATCTAATAGTCATCCACACCACTCCAGTCCAACAGTTATCATCTTGTGAAGTAAAAAAAAAAAAAAAAAAAAAAAAACAATATTATGGAAGGAAGACAGTTTATTGACATTTGAAGTTAAAACTATGGTAGTGTGGCACCATAGTACTAGAATGTCAAAAACTATGATATGTATTTCTAAACAACAACAACAAAAAAATGTGCATTATACTTTTTAAGCATCATCCTTATCTGTGTACCAAGCTTTTAAACATGCGTTCAGTGATTCAACAGTGCTGACAAGCACACAGCAACTTCTAGTTTTCAGTTTTATAAATTAATTCGGCATCCCTGTAGTCGTAAAGCAAGAATGTATAATGTACATGTCAGCTACTGAAAATGTAAAGTTAAAATGCTAGCCCAGAGTAAATTTCTCTTCCCTAACTCTGTTTCATTTCCCTCTTTCGTACTAGCTCTCCATTTTTTTGTCTCAGGATCTGAAGTGTGTCCCTGGGTAATAATTGCTGACACGCCAAAGCCAACATTGCACACGGGGCCCTTTAATAGTTTTCATTTTTCTTCTTTACAGGCCAGCCTCTGCGCTGCCATTATGAATGATCAGGGCACAGCAGCCCGCCATCGAGAACTCTCTCTCTCTTTCTCTCTTCCTCTCTTTCTCTCTCTCTTCTCAGAGGCTGACCCACGCCTCGTTGACCATTATCTCTCCCTGTGTCTTCCCTCTTCCCATTTACTCGATCTCCCCACACAGACAATTTATATAAAAGACTTTCCCCTGGCTTTCATCAAGGCCCAAGTAGCAAAGCCCATTTCGTGACATTAATTTGCCACCTTTGCTGACCCCAACACATCAATTCGCTACTTTACAAACTATTTCGAGAATCAGATTTATCAGGCCTGACAGAACTTTTTGCGCCGATATGAACAACGTTAGCGGCCTGGCTAGCTTCCCTTCGCCAATTCATCATTATCTTATTTGGAGGGCCTAAAAATTCTCTGACATTATTAATAGTAAGATGAATCACTGGAAAACTACAGAATCTGTGCCTGGCGAGGCCGAAATAATCCATTTGAGGAAGAAAATATCTGGGTGGAATTGCGTTCCGTGATGGTCGAGCTCCTTGTCATTAGCATTGGTGTATGCATGGGTGGTGCGCTACTGAGGCGTGACGTTCTTTGAGACTATAACACCGCTCTAGTTCTCCACCAGCTACCGTCTGAACAATAACTGCACAGGCTGGAACTGATACACGACCCTTTGGGCTGGAATTTGAATTTGTTGGGTCAAGTGGAATAGTTGATTAACGCTAATCTTTTGAAAAATGAGGCATACTTGCGCTGGTTTACACATGATAGCATGTTAAAGGCGCCATCAGTAATTTCTTCATACATTTGAAAAATCATGTACTCATGTAGGGGGTCTGCAGTAGCTATTGACTGTGATATTTAAAATAAATAAATAAATACTTATACCACTTCATGTATAATAATATCATATATAATCCAGTGCAAGTAATGATTAAGTAGAGGGTATACACCGCAACAATGTACTGAAAACAAACAAGTTTTTTTTTTTTTGTCCATTTACTATGACTTTTGCCTCAATAAACCCCTATTTTGTGGCTTATTAATAGTTAGTAAGGTAGTTGTTAAATTCAGGTGTTGGGCAGGATTAGGGATTTAGAATATGGTCATGCAGAATATGTGCTTTATAGGTACTAATAAGCAGCCAATATGTTAATAATAGACATGCTAATGACCAAGTTAATAGTGATAATTGGTCACTAAACTAAAGTGTTACAATTTTGAAAAGTTTCACATACAGTTGACAACGTTGTCTAATGTCGTGTTCTAGGCAACCCGTAACCTGTGTTTTTCCAGGCAAACCTGTCACTTCTCACCCGTGAACTCGTACTCGATCGATGTACTCCCAGTTCCGAGCTCTGACGTCACACAGCCCACAAAACAACAATGGCAGCCACTACAGATAATATTGCCTACGGATGCTGTGTTTATGCAAGTGGTACACGTTGAGAAACAGACTTTAGGACGATATAACGTTGCAATAAAATTAATAATCTAGCAACAATTCCTTGTGCTCAAGCAGTTTGGAGTGACTTGCCTTGAACGCTACAAAGTCGTGAGTCGTGGTTTAGTCGTGACTTACGAGCTCAAAAACCTGCCTGGAACGCAACATAAAGCACTGCACATGGATCGGTGAAAAAATATCCAATTTTAGATGGGAAGTGTAAAGTATTTTGAAAATGTCTTATTGAATATTGATTTACTTTATGGATTTACTTTTAGACATAAAATGTATGGGAGGAAAGTACTAAAAGGAATCAAACAACACAATGTATTAATGTTTGTGTCAATCAAATAACTGGTATTTTGTAACATTTTTTTTTTACGCCTAAAAAAGCACGTCTTAAAGCAGGCGGTAATTTGTGCTGCTCTTAGTAGATTGTGCTGGTTAAAGTGGAAATGATCTGGTTGCGTCTGTGTTTTTTAATATGAACATTGTCAGTAAATCTCCTGCAGAATTTTACCCTTCCACCGGCCCTTTTATAGAGTTGCGCTCTAACGCCAATTTGTCTTTTTGAGTAAATCTGGCCTTAAATTCTTATTGTGCGTTTTTTAACATAAATGGTTAAGAGCTCATTAACAGTCTCGTTGTTGAAAACTATTAGTTGTTGAATAAAAGAATGGCTGTTGGTGAATAGGGCCTTCCTTTAATGGCATTAATGACTATAAAATTTTGCTTTTACAAGAAGCTACAATACATCCACACCACTAGGTGTCAGCACAAAGGCCTTTTCACACTGCACCAACAGATGGTGACAACAGCAGCTCAGCTTTTGTCTTATCGGTGTTTTAAGGCTAAGGCTAAAAGGGTCACATCTATGGCTAGTAGGCACGCACACATCAATATAATGTATGTTTTGTCACATTGCACAACAGTAATTACTGTTTTTGCATTATTGTAAGGTGTAGGTTTAGGTCTGGTGTAGGTGTAGATATTAATAAAACACAATCTAATAGGTAAAAAAATTGTTTCCGGCTATAGCTCCTGTCGTCTATCAGTGATGGTCTACATCTGTTTGTGTGGTGTGAAGTGGATTAAATGAAAAAACTAAAACTAAAAAAAAAAAAAAAAAAAAAAAAAAACATATCAAAGACTTTTGTCTAAAATTATTTGCATTGATTTCAGGATACATACTTTATCAGTTTTTGCTTTCCTTGGGAATCAAACCCATGACCTGGGCGTTGCTAGCACCATTCTCTACTATTTGAGCTATAGGAAATTTCTGAGTGTGTTTTTAAAGTTGTAGCTAATGGTATGGAGACTACATTACTTATTTTTTTCTAGTATAGATGCAATTAAAACATTACAATCAGAGCAGTGTGCTTCTCTGGAAAGCACATAATTTAAAGTGTGTAGCGAAATAGTGTGACAATATTGTGACTCCCTCACTGCATACAATATATAGGTCCATTTATTCCCTTAAAGCCATAGTAAAATTTAAATAGTGTCAAATTTTTCCTTCCACATTGTGATGGAGTGTAAACTATTGTCTAATAAATAAATAACAAATAAAAATAACTTAGGTGCGGGTTGGTTCTGTGTATTGGTTGTTGATTTAGGTATGGCTCTCAAATACTAAATCATTCAAAATAAGAGCAATATGGCACATTTTAATTCCATGCTGACTTTCATCATGACCTAAACTAAGTCACTCAAAAAATTTTATTGGATTTTTTTTTTTTTTTTTTTTTTTTTTTTTTTACATCCTGGGAAAACAACTCTGCTTTCCATAGTTTACATCAAATTGTGAATTTTTATTCTGAGATGAAGTATTCCTTTCAGTTTTAGGTTCATGCAGTGCATTTAGAAACTGTAATAGTGGGTGTTTAAAAACTGAAATGAAAAAAACTCCATTCTCTTCGATCCATAACATCCACTGTAAACCATCCAAGCACATTTGGCGTCATTTTCTTTACTTTGTAGTGTAGACATTGTTGGTAACAAATGATAAGCAGCATCCCAAAGAAGAAGACAAACTCCATCTGAATGTTGTCCTAGTTCTTCCTCACCCCAGGTCAGGCTCTCTCTGCTCGGGCTCGGAGGTTCTGGCTGGTTCCTGAGCCGCTGGAGCCGCCGGCTGCTCTCCTTCTTGTGCTGGATTTCTCACCATAGGCTTCTGACACTTCAGCTTTGAGCCAAATGACAATATGATTATTTCCTTGCCACTAACAGTTATATTCTGATGCTTGTCAGTGCTGATGGGCCCGACAGTTTCTCAGCAGCGCATCAGTCAAGCTGGTAACTGACATTTTCTCTTCTGTTCCAAAAAACACTCAAAATACAGTTCGCCTTACAGTATTTATCATTTATTGGAATAAAATAATAATAACATTGATATGGTTAGTAAGGTCCTTTCCAGTTCTGTCAGATGCACAAGTGGCCTGACAAACTATACAATTTGGACATTTTATGTAAGATTCCATTTCATGTGGAGTGATCATTATTCAATAAATATAAAAAAAATAATATAATACATTATATTTTATTTATAAATAGAATTAAATAAATTTTAAAAACAAAATTATTATTAATTTAACTTGTGCATTTCCATATTGTTTTATTATTATTGTATATTATTATTATTTTTGAATATAACATTTATTATTTCCTAACTAACTGAATAATTACAAGAATGTAAAAATAAAGGGTTGTTCAATAATTTTTAGTTGTACTGTGCGTTTGAATGCACTGTGGCAATTGTATACAGTTATTTTATAGAAAGTCTTTAGTACTTTAAAAGTGCTTAATGAGTCCATTTAAATTCACTTTGAAGACAGAATTTCACCTGTAGAGAAAAGAGTTTGTTTCCCCCATCCAACAGAAACCCTCTGATTTTATTGTATTTTCTTTATTTAGATGTGTGCAATTTCACGTTTGAAATAAATTAAAGTTATATACATATGTGTGTGTGTGCATGCCTTAAGGTCAAAAGAAAGATTTAGTCTTAGTCTGTTTATCATACTGTATGTAGGTATCATTGCTTTTTTATACCATTCACTATCTTTTATTCATCTACATTGGATATGGCCACCTACTTTTCTAAGTAGGAAGAAATGATTCAGTAACTGATGTAAAATCCTTTGTTATGAGAGCAGCACAGCCTGTACTTAAGCGCCTTTTTTAGTCTACACTTACGGTTGTGCTATGAGTCATTCAACATGCTTGCTCTTAATAGTCTTCTCACTAGCACAAGACCTCGGTATTATATAGTGTCATTGTATTATTATTTTACAACATCTCAGCAAATTGAGCTGTGTGCTTGTACATTATGATATCTGATAAATAATTGTCTATTTTAGAACTGGCATTTTTTTTTTTTTTTTTTTTTTGGCAGAGGCATTGCAGTCAATCTTTTCCATTTTTCTCGTCTGGGAAGGCACTTTGAATCAGCTATTAGTGAACTCCCATGCTGCTCTTTGAGTCTAAAGACGTTGGGGAAACAGTGAGAGCAGAAGTGATTTCTGTGTGTCACTGCTGTCCTCTGCTGGTCACACTGTAACATGACATGCACAACACACCTGCACTCAAACCAGTGCTAACTGCAATACATTCATTCACGGAGGACTCAAAACGCACATTTAAAACCTTTCAGATTCATCTAGACTGGAGTAATGATACTGTACAAATTCAGCCTTTCATCACAGGAATAAATCATATTTTAAATATATATTCAGTTAGAAAACAGTTATTAGGTTGGCTTGAGAAAGCTTTCAAGCTAGAACCACCAAACTCAGGCCAGCTTAACAACATGCTAGTAGTATGTTAATCATGCTAATAACATGCTAATCATGTTAGAAAAATGCTAGCGACATTGCTAATCATGCTAGCCAACATGCTAAACTTGCTTATCATGCTAGTCACTTGCTAATCATGTTAGAAACATGCTAGTAACAAGCTATTCATGCTAGAAATAGTCAAGTCACTTGCTAATCATGCTAAAAACATGCTAGTGACATGCTATTAACTTTATAATCATGCTAGCAACATGCTAGTAACTTGTTAATCATGCCAGCAATATAGCGAATGCATAATCTTGCTAAAAACCTGCTAATCATGCTATCATGAAACATGTTATCAACAGTTATCTAATTTATCTAAATGTTCAAACTTCAGGCTTTTTACAGCTTTTACTGATCAAATACACGCAGCCTTGGTGCAGCCCTAGCACATTTATTCTGTGTTCATGTGTTGTTTATCTAGTTTGTAAAATGAATGTCATTATCCATTTACTGCTAAATACATAAAATAAACAACAGAATGCGAATACAAACAGAAAATCTGCAGGTCATTAATGAGAAAGGTCTTATGCCGGCCGTCTTCATCTGCCACATTAAGCACAGATCTGTGAGCTGTGAGCTTTCTATTTGAAAATAAGCAGCAGCTCATTGTCATCCTATCAGACACCCACGCAGCAGTAATATGATTCTTATTAGCATGGACTAATAGTTTATTTAATGGACCAGCAAGTTCCTAAGGTTGGCTGGTCAATGTGGGTGCTGCTCATTATCCAAACAAATGTTAAATTACACTGCATCATAAAATCTGCCTTATTTGTGAAGTGTAACATACATTGGCTCAAGGGAGATCTCATCTGTTAGCTGCTGCTGTAGTATATCTCTGGTATTAAGCAGAAAGACTGTCGTAGTGTCTGCAGAAACACGTGTTGAATGGCTTGCATCACATGATCAGCTGAATAACATCACACCTGGCGTTACAGATGATCGAGTGACGAGACACGGATACATGTCAATCTCTGCTTTCGCAATTCTTTCTGTTTCTTCTTCTTTTTTCAATTCGAAAACTTTTCCCAACCCTTCTTTTGCTTATAAATATACTGTTTCTTCTATTTCTTCTTTTGCATCTGCTTTTTGTTGTTGTTGTTCTTCTTCTTCTTCATCTTGTTTCTCCTGCTTCTGTCTTTTCGTCCTCTATGGGGAACTGTCTGGACCCTATGATGTCATCTTCCATCATGAAACTTTCCCCGGCGTTTTGAATTTTCCTACGTTTCATTTGATTTTCACCAACTGCCTCTGATCATCTTCATACTGCGCTTAAAATTTTCTTTTAAAAAACCATTCTTGTATAGCACAAAGACCACGCTGAAATGGACATGAGGCTATAACTTTGTGGTGCTTTCGCATATTGTAATGAAACATGGTACCTGTCATTACAAACATAACCTGAGGATATCTGTACAGTTGTTGCACAGCACCACCTACTGGTCATGACATTTAAAAACAATGTTGCTTTTAATTTTTTCTGAACAGTTTGGTCAAAAATCATATGATTAGATGGCGACTAGATTTGGTTAGTTTAACTGAATCAAAAAATACTCAATTTTTCTCTTGTCGTTCAATGTGAATTTGGATAAAAATTGCTACATTTTATGAATGCTTCTACTGGCCTTCACGTGATTCGGCACCATGCATCGAAGGCCTATGAAGTTTAACAAATGATATATATGCACATATGCAAACAGCTTTTGTGAGTTTTGTCAGATGGCCATGCTCCTCACCTCTTTTTATTTTTTGGGTTCTACACACTTATACATTTTGTCTGCCCACAATTTTTATTCATGTTAACTTGTCAACTTTTTTTTTTTTTTTTTTGGTTTGTTAAAATTATTTCAAAATAATCTTTAGAGGTTTTGAACTGAACAGCAGCTCTTTGATGTGTTTATTTATATTTTAAAGTCAGCAAGAAATCCTTATCCATGCTATACTTAAAATGTAAATAATCAAATAAAAAAATTCTCTATAGCCTATTACTTTTAAAAACACCTGTCATATACAACGGCGCACACACACACACACACAGACAGACACACACCTCCCCGTTTGTAATGGCTTCTTAACAGGATTTCACACTGATTTAATTAAAAGCAATAAATTGTAAATGTTGGTTTTAAAATGAAGTATTTCGGCACTGCTAACGTATGACTTATGTAACGAGCTGCAATGATTTGTGCTTGCTAAGCTTTGTCATATGGTCACACTCCAGAAAAATGTAATCATTCCAGAGATGCATGATTTTGTTTCCTCATTAATGCTCTACAGGAGAGAAATGACAAACCAGTTCTGAGAGTCTAAAGTATTTGAAAGTTTTTTTTTTTTTTGTGAAAACAAAAAAAAGGTTCTCTGGCACCACTGCACAAAACCCCTTTATGAGCAATTATATTAAAAAGCATTGCTTGGAAATAGTTAATATACTTGCTTTAAGGTTGATAGTTAGCATCTTCCTGGCTATCGTTCACACACTGGAGAGGTGATTCCAGCTAAGATGTGCTCATCAATGTGTCCAGAGCAAGACACCTTTCTCACGGGACTGTCCCTCGTAAATGCACAGTCTACGTTTAGGAATGTGAAACCCCCTGAAGATGGACTATCTGTCTGATTATCAGGAGGCCTGTACAGAAACTGTGCATACAGATTTCTGCAGAACCCCAGAATTTCTACACATTTTACAGTTTGATCATTAAATATTGGGGCTAATCCGATAATGTTTCAACTAACAAGCTTTTAGATGGATTACTGTCGCATCCCATAGGACTGAACTGGAGATTTCCTTGAGTGATTTTCAGTAAAAAATTGCTCATAAAATGATTATTACTTGAGCCGGAATGAACGGAAATGTTTCTCAGAATCATCTAAACACTGAGAAAGCTTTTTAAAAAGACATTACATGTGGCAATATTAGTGTACTATAACATGTCTTTGATTGTAATTACTATATAATAACCTGAGAATATGTTTCTTTGATGATATTTCAGCAATCATGTGCTGCGTTTGCTATTAGCTGTTTAATAAAACTAATGATGCCAAATTCAAGAATGAAAGACTCTTTTGATCTAATCAGTCGAACAGGTTTGTGAGTAGAAAAAAATATACTTTAAAAGTAAATATTTTAAAGTACATTTTAAATCATCATGGTTTAATAATCTTTCATCAAGCTTTAAAGAAGTACAAATATTTTGATGTGTCGACTAACATAATAAAACATGTAAAGTATTTGATTATACTTTCAACTGTAGTTTTATTAAACATTCCATTTAAGATATATTTAAATGTAGCAAATTGGAACATAATCAATATAAATGTCTCATTTCAAATAGATTTAAATACTTGACATTCAAGAATATTTTAGTTTACTATAAATCCATGTCAGTACATTCAGCAGGACACTTTAAAGAAAGTACAGTTGGGTTTTGAGACGTGATGAAACTTACATTTTAAATATAAATATAAATATGAAAATGTAATTTATTTATTTTTTGTTGCAAAAATAAAGGACATAATATGTTTTCAGTTACATATTAACAAGGTCATAGTCAGGTATACTTAATAAAAATAAGAGTAACAAGTCTTTCTGCATTTCTACAAAATACCACCTGGTATTGATAGACCACACTTCTGACTTACTGGCCACAGCAGAAATATATCTCTGTCTACAACATCATCTTTTAAAATTATGTTTCTCTGAAAAATTGTACTTTTGCCCCTGCTGTCCCCTACCTACTGTATGATCCACTATGTAAAAAAAAAAACCTTGCAACCTTGCTCTACATACAGCTATAGTAAATGACACTGTACTGCAAATATAGACAATGTGTGTTCATAAATTCACCACATTATCAAAAAAGGGTATCAAAATATAGGGTCATTTTAGGAGGGGCCTGACATTAATGTGGAGTTTAGCAAAGTGTCTATTAGTGAATTACTCAGATTAAATGCACATTTGACCATATTCTCTATTCTGCTCAGTTTGTCGTACAATCTGCACAGAGCTCAGCAGAGATTCAGTTAAGGCCTAGTTACTGTAAATGAAGCATCAGTTTTAAGCTTTGAAATCTTACTTTCGCTATTGGTATTGAATAATAGTTCATTAAAAGGAGTTCCTCACAGACTAATGTGATCATTTCTCTTTTTGACATCTATTCCTAATACTGTTTAACTGCCTCGACGGGTTTCAGCTCTTTCCCGACACACTGACTTTTTTTTTTTTTTTTTTTTTTACTGCTGTCAAACAATTAATGGTGATTAATCACATCCAAAATTAAAGTTTTTGTTTACATTATATATGTGTGTCTTCTTTGTATTTTTATTACGTATATATAAATACACACACATGTATTTGTATATTCCATAAAAATATGTTATGTTCATATATTAACTGATTTTCATGTTTTCACTATCATATATTCAAAGGCACTATTATACATCTTCTGAATGAGTATAAACCTATATTCAAGAGTTGATTAAAAAAGAAAAGAAAAGAAAGAATGCTTTAAGCTAGAAAGTTAAAAATTATAAAAAAAAATTCAAGTAGAGGCTCTGGCTCTTGGTGTATTTCACATTCAAATATTCATACAGCAGAATATATTGGAGTCCTGCAAATTTGAGTGAAAATCATCAAAATAGCTGGTGGTGGCTGGCAACTTTTAAAAATAAAATAAAATAAATGCTCACGGGGAAAGAGTTAAATATATTTATTTATAATATAAATTATATGCCTATAAATATGTATGTGTATTTATATATACATAATAAATATACACAGAACACACACATATATTATGCAAACAAAAACTTTTGTTTTTTGATGTGATCAATCGCAATTAATCCTTTGACAGCACTATTATCATTTTTTTTCCCATCAAATTAAATTTAAATACAAGGGAACTTTAACCATTAAAAATACTAATAATCTTAAAATGACAAAATTATTTATAATAAAAAAAAACAACAAGCTTTGAAATAAGATAATTCTGTTAAAAAAAAAAATTCTGTGTTGAAAAAATCTTACATTTTTCGTTCTTTCTGATAGTTTGTTTTGGTCAATTATCTTACAATAATGATAAAAGCCCACAACATTAAAGATGTGAATGCAATATGTTACATTTGTCTTATTGTTTCAAATCAAATCAATTGCTTCAAATCAAATGTTTAATGGAAAGTATCATTTATTTCTTATCTTCAAGGCCTAAATTTCTGCTAAACTACTCATAGCTACTTTTCACTGCAGTGTCAGTTAAACACCAACAACTTTTGCTCCATTTCACACAAGTTTTGATTACAGTAGTAGATTATCGACGAATGACTTCCCTGAGATTTTACTGATGTGATACATGCAACAACATCTGAGGATCAGTACAGTCAGGATGTTAGTCAGATAATGTTTTCACATCAGATTAGGAGAAAGCTGAAGCTTTTACTGTTTGGTTGGTGCAAGAAAAGGAGTTTCAAAGCTGATCGGAATGTTTTTAGTATTGCTATGGTGTTACTATGCAGGTGGTTGCTGATGCAATTATGCTTTCAGTAAAATCACACCTATCCTCAACAAGCCCCATGACATGTACTTTCAACATTTTATATGAATCAAAACTTATATGTTGCTGTCAAAATTGCATCACCGCTGTAGATGAATGAATAGATTCCATTTTTGATCCTGGTTTCCAAGAACAGTGCTCTGCAGTGCATGTTCAGACAGGCTTTATTCTATATAGTGTTGTCTTCTGTGTGGAAGAGCCTGTTTTTCTAAACAGTTGTCCCCAAGTGTATTTCAGTTTTCTTTTCAGATCAGAGCATTGTCACAAACACATTTCCAGGGAAATAGATACTTGCAAGGCCAATCAGGGTTTCCACGCTTTTTGACTGATTCCCAGTCATCCATGAGTAGCAGAATGATATATACAGTACAGTATACATATTGGGCTGGCAGTCGATGAATCTAATTCATTCATTAAACTAAATTTAGCTGTGATAATACCCCCAAATAATAATTTAAAGCTCTTATTGTATAAAATAGACCCATGTTCATAACACAATATAAACTTCTTGTTTATGGAACTGTTTTGTAAAATCACATTTGCACCTTATAGCTACAGTCTATGACTTGCACTCGTTTATACGAGACAAAAACAGCACACTGGAAAGAAAAATATTCATTGAATTTACTAAAAATTTATATGGTAAGTGGTTGCAATCAATTTATTTTAGCTACATTTAAATAAACAAATGTTAGTCAAAGTTAATCAACTAAATTAGGGTATTTAAATATAGCTAAAATAAACTGATTGCAACTGCTTACCATAAAAATAAATGTAGTAAATTCAATTATTATTATTATTATTTTTTTTCAGTGCACTCGTGTGATAATGCTCTTGCTCCCGGTGTGATATCACTTATCATATGATATGAATTTGAGTTATTTTTTTGTTTTTCTGGATCCCCATTAGCCACTACCAAGGTAAACCAAGGGGTCCAACAAGCAAAAAACGAATTACATTAATCCGTAACAATAAAACCAATACAATAAAACATACAAACCCAAAATTCATTAAGAACATAAAAATCATCAATTTACTGTATTCTGTGCCAATAAATATTTATTTAACAATTTTTTTTAAACCTCACTTTACTTGTTAAAAAACATGTAATGTCTGATGACAAATCATTCCATATTTTCATTCCTCTATACATTACAGTCTGTTGCTTTGCATTAGTTTTTTTTAAAACAGTAAGCAATAAAATATATCATTTTGATAGCCTTGGAAGTCTCAACATTGAAATATTTCTCATAAAACAAAGCAGAGAAACAATTGTCCCATCCTTCATATGTAGCCAACTTACAATTGTGTGCATTCTCATAATATTAACCCTTCTGTTACAGTTCAGAGTAAGTCACGCAGCTCTATTCTGGACTAACTGTAACTTTTACTGTAGTCTTAACTTGAGGTACTCGATCACACTGGGTAGTACCACAATTTGAGACATGCCATAGTAAAAATGTTGCACATCTCTTAATAACCTCTTATTAATAACTATTACCATATTTTATATCTGTTTTAACCACTTCACCCTACTATGTAGCATATCACCAAGAAGTCTGATTTCCTCTACCTGTTTATTAGACACACTCTTTACAGACAAAACTTGAATTGTGGTTTGAGTTTAAGTTCAGTATTTGATCTAAACACAATGCTTTTGGTTTTTGTCCAATTTAGTACCATCTTATTATTTCATACTCCCTTTAACACTTATTGTAATTCCTCATCTATATCAACAGATCATTTTTCAGTTGATGTTGCTGGTAGTTATAATGTTGTATCACCTGCGTAAATAACTCTTCTTGCATGCTTTAAATCCAAAGGAAGATCACTGGTAAAAATAGAAACTAAACAACTAATAATTCAATGTACTAAAACGTTCACATGATTACTATTGCTTTCCCTCGATTTGCTAAATTGTGTGCACAATTTATAAATCGAGTGAACGAAATAGTAAATCGAGGGAACGCAATAGTAATCGTGTGCACGTTTTAGTACATTGAGGGAACGAATTAGTAAATCGTGCACACAATTTATTTATTTTTTCTTGCATGTCATGTGTGGGGCTCCGTAAGATACAAAAATAAGAGACAAAAAAGTAAGACAAATAAGAGAGATAAACAAAGAGACAAAAACTCATAAGGGGCATTTTTGTCCCAATATCTTGAATTCTGGGGCATAACTTTGTTTATGGGGTTGATGCCCTTTATCATATATACTGTATCAGCAGTCAACTGTATGAAATATAAAATGGGTCTAGTGTGTTAACTGCATACAAATATTTATATTGGTTAATTTTTCATAACGAATTAATGAATTAAACATCATTAATCATTCATTCAATAAAGTTAACACAAATACACACACACAAAAAGTTTATAGGTAGGGCAACACATCAAGCAATTGTACCATACATCCTGGTATGATTTATCCCAGTGTAACGAAATGAAATGAAATATTAATACCTGAAACATTTTAAATAAAAATTGAGGATGATTCCCACAAAACTGCATTTTCTAAAAGCTTTTTTTTTTTTTTTTTAAGATATATATATTTTTAATTTTCAGAATTCACAATTTTCATTTTCACCACCAGAACTGCCACTCACTGGATACTTTCTCTTTTTCATACCGTTCTCTGTAAACCATAGAGATGGTTGTGCATTCCGGTTTCTGCCCATTTGACCATATTCAATGCCACTTAGGCTGCATTTAAGCTACACTAAAGTTCTCGATGCCAGATTGATGCTTGATGCTTTCAAGTGCTTTGTTGTCAGAAAGAATCAAATGTAGCATCCCATTAGTTGACAATCATATAAACATTCACCACACTATAGAGCTTGATGACGAATCTGGAATTTTGTCCAATAATTGCAAATAATTTTGACTTTCAGCAGATTGTCTTGACCATGTCTGCATGCCTAAAAGCATTGAGTTGCTGCCATGTGATTGACCTACCTGATGTCATGATGAAAACCTATCTGTGCGAGCATTTTCACAAGACGTGAAATACAGTACGTACACTGCTGTTTCCAACAGAAATTAATACTAGTTTACACATTGAGTACTTGTAAATGTTTTTGTACACAGTTATGATTACAGCTCCATATGTTTCGCTTTCTGGACATAACAAGTTTGTTTGGTAGCTCAGCCGACACAGAACTGGATTTAGGATGCGGAATCCTTGGGTATGAATCCCATGAAAAATATGACTCATGATGAAAGAGCAAAAAGATGAGACATTAAAAAATGACTGCTTGCGATTGTGTTTTTACGTCACATTAACTTTTGTTCATACTGTCGGGTAGGTTTAAGAGTAGAGCAGATGGGACGTTATTTTAAAACGTCACAGAGCATTAGAGTTACAGCGCAACTCAACAACATTTCAAGTCTGAACTGCGGTCTGACACGTTTAAAACCAACATCATATAAAACATACATTCATCTGTTCTGGGGAAAAACAAACACTCTTTTAGACATTTTACATCGAATATGTCACGAAACGTACATGGAGGTACGTTTTTTGCATCTTGGTACGTTTTCAACATGAAATCAGGTTGCGGGTGGCTGATTAGATATTTCTGTTAACAAACACATGCAAAGATACATTTATGGCCTAGAAACTTCAATCGCTTTTTTCTGAGATTTCAGAATTTTATTAATTTCTATGATTAGGCCTGAAAATAACAGTCAAATTACCTTTTTTTTTTTTTTGCTAGCTTTAATTGTGCAAAACAATGTTTATTAATAATCTCCTTAATAAATGAATGTTTTTACTTTGCTGTGCATATGTTTTACCAACATGTTGCATCTTGTAAAAGGCCATTAAGTACAATAGGCTAAGAGAGAAATGTGCTGTATACGCATCTCCACCAACTGCTGTTGGGTTACACTAAAGTGAATTTCTTGTGTCATCATGAACAGTGAGAGCAGTTTCATTTTCATTTCCAGTGCACAAGCTACCTTTCACCATAACAAAGCGTCACAAGCCTGACATGCTGGGGAACCTTCAGTGCCTGAGGGAAATGAAATTACGTCATACGCTACAGAACAATGCATCTTATCCTTCTGATAAAATAATGCTTTACCGTTACAGCTGGGTGTTTTCTCGTAATACTTCTCTGCTTCTCGAACTCGTTACATGTTATATTCTGTTTTTCAGTTGTCTGAAAAGTCAGTGTTCATTTCTAATAATTATTTAATTACCATAATAACTACATTTTATAATAAGAATATTAAACATTTCATAAGCGTGCATGCAAAACTATCTTTAACTAAAATGATAACAAAAAAACATAAAAACTAGTATAAGCAATAAACAAGCATAAAATGCACTAAAACATATTTAAATTGTTAAAAAAATATAAATATACTTATACTAGAAATCATATTTAAACTGTGAAAAAACAGTTGCAACTGTGCTCTAATGAGCCGCCCTCAGTATCAGTAAAACGCCCCCACTGACAGGAACTTCCTCAGGTAATACCAGAATTTGGGCATCACCTACCTGACAGGTGTGGTCAGTGTTCCTGGCCTGTTTCATTTTGACCCAGCCTGACAAGTGTGGAATGCCAGGTGTCACTTCTAAAGGTATAAAAGGCAGAGCACAATGTCACATCAGCATCTCACAGCATCTCAGCTTCAGCTGCACTCACTGGAAAACAGTACAACTACAGCAGGTGAGAAACTGTTCGTTCTGCATTAAGTGTTACGTATGATTTGCATACACTGTATTTGACATAAATGCAATTCTCAATTTTCTTACTAATGAAGATTTATTACATGATTTCAGAAAATATGTTCTGGATTAGGATCACCATCGTTTGCATGTGCATATCCCTGCTGGAAGCCCATAAGGAGTGCGCAAGACACATAAAATGGAAGCATCTCATTCAGTCATTAAATTCAATGGTAAATGTCCTTTATTAAACAACATAATTCTGATTTCTACTAAACGTGCAATTTTAAAATACAGATATGCTTTGTGTTTTCAAAGGGCACTGCGATATCTCACGACTGTGCATTTGATTATGAAGAAGCCAGTTTGTGTGATCCACGTCATCTGGCCAATATGGTTTGTACATCTGCCCTTACACCATATGTTGCAGATAAATAATGTTTTATTTTGGGTTTGAATTTTTTTTTTTAATGATTAATGTTTTGCTCTTCACAGGTGGATCATAATGCAGTTCTTCTGGTCGACATTGTCAAGAAAACAGAAACGATGTACAGGGGGAATCCAAACCCACAGACGTTCATTGAAGCCCTTCATCACACCCGTCACACCCTCAGCAACTGTGTAAGGATCACAAATGTGTTGTTATAAAGCACAATACAGCCACATAGCTTCTCATCAACACGATAATCATGTTGTCTTTGTTTCGTTTTTTTTTTTTTGGTAGATTCATCACTCTGACAATGCTGAAAATGAGCCTGTGACCGCATGCTTCAACAAATTAGAAGCTTTTCTTAAGAAAAAGGTAAGATCCTGTTCTTTTAATCTATTATTAAGTATTTATCTGTCTGTCAAGTTATCTATCCATATTAATGTTTATATATTTCTGTGTTTTTTTTTATAGTCCCACTCGCAGTGTGCATGGGAAATTATAAATTCAAAAGTGCGGGAGGTTCTTCAGAAGCTGGAGAAACGCTCTGTCAGAGGACGGCGTTAGAAACTTTAGCATGCATGTGTTAATGCTTATATTTAATTGCAAAAAAGGTGACATTTTATAAGCTTGATGGATATATGTATATATTTTAAGAAATGCACATTATATACAAAATGTTTCAAATTCATGATTTATTGAGTTTATTTCTGTGTGAGATAAACTTGATCGATATTTAGTAGTACAGATTTAGTTTTTTCTATTTTTCTAATAAAACTGTAATGAAATGCAAACACCGAATGTGACAAACAGAACGTGAGGTTATTATCATGATTATTTATTTGTATTGGTTTTAAAATGTGTGTTTGCTATGCTATTGTTAGTATATGATCTGAATGTCTGACATATGCATTTGTACTAATACTACCTAATGTTACAATGTTACTACCTAATGTTAATGTTCTTGAACAAACATAATAAAGAAACCTTATAAAATTACCACTCTGTTATATATGGTGTTTAAAACTGTTTTTACATTGGTACAACATCTACATCAACAAATTTGACAGTATAGTGGGCAACTTTTTGGACAATGTTGCCGTCAATGGGCAACCGACACAAGGCACACAACCAATCTAAAATATCCCGATAATTGTGTATTTTATTATTTTTTTTTACTCATCAATAGATGTGTGCCCATGCGACTTTGTAAAAATAATAATAATAATAATAAAAATAAATAAATAAAAATATGTACTCAGCAGAATTGCTCAAAAAGTTGCCCCGTGTATCATCAGTGTAAATCTCTTTACAAATCTAAAGCACACATTTTAAGTGCATTTTCATATTTAGGGGTTTCGAATATGATTTCAGTTCTGATACACAAAAGCGGTTTTCTGACATTTATTATTTTCAATAAATCATATTGCCTGAAAACAACACCATACAGGTCTGACTGTGAATGGTGCTCCTACAATGGCATCTCCTTGCATTTTTTTACACAAGCCAACAGACGGCAGCATACTCTAAAAATAACGGTTGCAAAGCTACTAATATGACTAGCACAAGTTTAACAACGTCAAAGTTCACTTTAATCACTAATTTGCTTGTGCGGTGAACGCAATTATAAGTATACTAATTTACAGAGGACAGAAATAAACTTAATGTTCATTTAATTTCAACGTTGCTCTTTGACGGCATCTCACAGTTTCCGGAAAGACTAGCCGGACCATATTTGTCAGATTACTGTCCCGCCTACGTCATCTTCATACACGGAAACGCCGCAGACAGCGTTTACTATTGGTTAAAATTCCGGCAGGAACGCGGGATCTGACCAGCCATTGGCTGAGAGAGCTGTCAGTCACAAATATTATTGCTACAGGTTCAGGAGGGAGAGCGAAGGACGTGCAGGAGGAGACCGCAGGAAGAGAAGAGGAGAGGGGAGGACAGCCAAACAGTCCCCAAACCGGCACCATTTCATACAGAGTTTAATTTATCCATTATTGCATTTCAACCAATTGTAAGTATCAAAAGGGAAGATGGCTCAGACAGACAACAAGAAGTTCTTTGAGAACCTGACAGGCGCTGGGAAAGCCATAGCAGTGCTGACGAGCGGAGGAGATGCGCAAGGTGACGTTACACTCTTATCATCCTGACAGGCAGCTCTTGGTCATTCAGTTTACATTTCCTTCTAATGCATCACTTGAAATCCTTATTTTCAGTGTCATATTGTATCACTGTGTTCAGAAAGATCTCTACATAGTTTCACTTTGACATGTGATGTGCATTTTGTTACATTATACACTGTCACCAGCATTAAATGGGCTGTTCAGTTACATTGTATCAAGTTTGTTCGAATCTTGGGTTCGCTTCTCGTCAGGATGGATGAAATGGTCCTTGAAGGTTCGTAGGGAAGGAAATATAGATGTTTACAACATCACAGATGTTGCAATGTGATATGTTTGAGCGATACATGGTTGACGTTTAGGACCAGTGTTATCGTTTTAGTTTCACGACTGCTTGCTGTTTAGACTGGTTAATAGTAGTAGAAATGCAGGTTGAGGTGGAGGATGAGGATGAAGCAGCTCTCAGTAAATACATCTGAGCTCATGTCAGATGACAGAAGCTTTCGTTTCTATCATAATGTTTTCAGATAGAAGACAGCTTTACTTTATCTGTTGAGTTGGTGTTTAGATGAATGCGTGACATTTATTCCGCTATCAGTAACTTTACATGCCTCTGCATTGCGGAATCGTGTGACCTTCACGAACAGCACACTGTTTTCATTCATGGACTCCAATCCATCCAAACTAAAAGATGATGATGCTTGCTTGTGTTTTCTTAAAATTAACCGGCATCTGTGTGTTACCTCTTATCAGCGCGTTTCTGTCTGTCAATCAACGAAACGATGATTTTCTTCGACCTGGAAGTTGCGGCGCTTTTCACGGTTTCTTTCCCGTGTTTTAAAGCTCACGAATCTTTCTTCATGAAGTGATGTGTTTGAAAAGCAGAGTTGAATTGGGGGTTTTAGGGTGTAGGAAGCCTGAAAGATGCGTACGTGAGGAGACGCGAGTGCGCGTTCGAGACGAAGAATTACGTCACAGGAAAATGAGTCATGTGACCAACGCGCACGGCTTTAAACCAATGTCACGTTTACACTAGTGATGGGAAGTTCGGATCACTTTTCCGACAAGGACCCTGCGGCTCGTTCAACATAATGAACCGATCTTTTTTCGACTAATTTAGTTTATTTTATCAAATATAATTAAAATCTTACGTGTTACTTCCCTGACATGTCTACCAGTTATTATTTACTCTTACAGTTACTTCGTTTCTGGTCTCAAATTGTAGCTTTTTACTTCTTACAGTTTATAAATGTGTGAATTTCTGTGATGATTGTTATTTCCATACACTGAATGTTGTATCAAAGGTAATAAAGAGTCGGCTATTATCATTATTAAGTTTCTTTCTGGAATAGACTGCAAATGTAAAGCTTATAGGTCTGTCACGCGATGAATGAACGACTGAAAAAACTCATGAGATGAACTAGCTCCTAAATGTTCTTGTTTTGGACTGCAGTGTAGGTTACTCTGTGAAAAATTCACATTAATTTTAATAGTTAATGAGTCGCCAGATGGAATGAGTAATTTCTGTAGTGACTCTGATCTGATGTAACTTATGTGTAATATTAGTCATTCCAGTGTCTTGTATCTACGTAGGCTATCCTGAACACAGAACATGTTATAGATGAATTCACTCAATTAACACGTTAGATCTTTAAAGCAGCTGCAGGACATGAATATCAGGGCTGCTGCATTCTCTGTCTGTTTAGATAAATCATTTAACAGTGGCTGATTTAAAAGCTCAAGCTCACGATGACACTGAATTTTTAAGAGCCTCTAGGGCCGATCTCTAACCTCGATAAATCTGACATCAGACGAACAGGTGGGGGATAAACACCTAGGGCTTTTTCTAAAAAAAACTAAGGAGCTAAAAAGGACTAGGGGAAACGTAATCAATACTGTATCTGCAGGCCCAGAGAGATGGTTGCTTTAGCTGTGGATTTAAAACCATCTAAAGACCATCAGGCAATGTTGTTTGTCACATGAAGCTATGCATGACCAGTGTTGAAAAGTAGTGTAATGATTTCAATTACTTTATCAGTAATGTAACTGATTGCATTTGGTTACTTTTATACATTTCTAGTGAATGTTTTCAACTGTTAATCATTTTCAAACATTTAAAGCAGGTTTACAGTTAACACTGATTACTGCCAGACTTTAAAAGTCTTTAGGATTAGGATTATGATAATACAATTTTAAAGCACAGCCGCCACAAAATCAGACATTAGCATCACTTTTTACTTTGAGCTCGATCTGAGGTAAAGTACAGAGAAACCATTTAATAGCTATGGCACTGTTTTGAAATCAGATCTTTGCATAGCTACGAAAAAAAAAAAAAATGTTTATCTTAAAAAAAGCATATTCAGTTATTGGATAAGCATGGTGTCTCGTATTTTAGGGCAGTTGATGCTATTTGGGAAATAAATCAATCATGTCTGTATGTGTGTGAAAATATTCAGATTCAGCCCACTTTGTAATCTTTTAACATGTTCATAAACTGTAATTTAATAAAAACATATTGCTCAGTAACTGTAACAAATTACAGTCACATTTATTCTAAGTTACACTTTATTTGAAGGTGTCCTTGTTACAGTGTAATTATACATTTAAGTACTGAGTAATATTGATTAACTACATTTACTTACTATATGGTAAGGGTTAAGTCTGTGTTGTAATAGTTAGTACATGTAATAAGTGTAACAGGAACTCCTTCAAATAAAGTGTTACCTTATTTTGTAATTAAATCACGTAATTTCGTTACATGTATCTAGATACTCCCCAATGCTGTATCTAACTTTAAAGGACTAGGAATATAGCTATGCACATGTCATACAAACTAATTTAATGGTGCTTTTGTAGTTGAATTCACATGGAAAAGAGCTCTTTTTTTGTATTCTGCAGAAGAAAAGTCAGTTTACAAAGTTTAAAGTTGAGTAAATTAGGAATTACTTTTCATTTTTGTGTAACCCGTCCCTTCAAAGCAGGTGTCTACTGAAATCGAATCACCTACAATATTTGTTTTCCTTGAACTGAGCCGTCCTGCTGATTCGGATTCTTTCCCATTCCTTTCCTGTGTTGCCTAGTAAAAGCAGTGTTGCTTTCAGTGAGCAAATATAGAGAATTAACCAATTATAAATGATATAAATATGTGAGGTATTAGGCTAGCAACAATTTGAATGGCCCTCAGAGACTGCTGCACAGTTGCATTCCAGTGATCCTCAAATGACACGATCAAGTGCTAATACAAACAAGCAGCCAGTTCTAACCTGTTTTCCCAGTATTTTTCTACAGATATCCTTCCAATGTGATGTGTCTGTTTTTTTTAACCCCTGCATGCAGGAATGAATGCTGCTGTTCGGGCTGTGGTCCGAATGGGAATATATGTTGGAGCCAAAGTCTACTTCGTTCATGAGGTCGGTGTCTAGTACATTTCTACAGAATTCAGATGATTCTGTTCGTCAGAATGGCATGGCTTTGCATGCTGAATACTAATGTGCAAACATTAATAAAACAAACTATGTCATTGCTGTATAACATATGGGTTCAATGACTCTCAAAGTTGCTGTTCACCCTCTCTCAATGGCCAGTTATTTATTTCCAATATAGAAATGTTTCTACTTAAGAAGTTTTATGAATACACACAGGCTTTTAGTGGAATAAGTCATGTATTGTAAATAATAATGAATCCATTTCAGAGTTGCTGGCATAGCAGAAGTGTTTCCAGAGTGGTTTGAATTAAAGCCCCATGTATCTGGCCTCAAATAAACACGATTTTTCCATAAGTATCACATAGCATCTCAGCCCTGCTTGAAGAGATGTCTGGATATAATAGGCCCAATATCTTCACCCACCCTTATTTTATACAACTGCAGCGGTGAAGAAACCCACACATGGTTTTCTCATGATTCCCTCCTCGTTCTTAAAGGTGAAGCGTGTCATTTGACTTGTTAAATCATTTGTTTTGTCGCATTTGCATTTGCTAGTGGTGCAGAAATGACACACTTCACCTTGAAGCAGTGTCTTTGCAAAGCCAGAACATTGCCTGCCAATTTCCGTGAACTGGTTATTAGATTTCATTTCTGGTAACTAAGAGGTCATTCAGGGATAAGAGGCACGATTTTAAATGCATGTTTGTGTATTGTACAGGGATATCAGGGTATGGTGGATGGAGGCGACAACATCAAGGAGGCCACATGGGAGAGTGTGTCCAGCATGCTGCAAATGGTGGGTGTGATGAGAAGCATTCAGCCCCTCAGAGCATTCGAACACACCAATGCTGCTAGTGTCGCAAGATCAATAGCTTTTCCATCTCATATTTGCGGTGGTTAAGATTTGGTATGCTTGTGTTTCAGGGAGGCACTGTTATAGGCAGCGCACGATGCAAAGATTTCCGCACGCACGAAGGTCGTCTGAAGGCGGCTCATAACCTGGTGCAGAGGGGCATCACTAACCTGTGTGTGATTGGAGGAGACGGCAGTTTGACTGGGGCCAATCTCTTCAGAGAGGAGTGGAGTGGCCTGCTGGCAGAGCTGGTCCAGCAAAGTATGAGCTGCAGATGAGAGAAATCTCATTTATTGAGGGTTATTTTATGTACAGATTTACATGCAAAGCATTTTAGCTGTTCGAATTATTTATACATGAATTTAGCAGAATTTTGAAGGTATTGGTCAGGAATTTTCAATGATTTCAGATAGGCTTAAATTTGACAAAAATGATCAAATATGCTTTTTTGTTGCTGTTTTCGACCGTAGGTCTGATCGATGAGGAGGCAGCTCAGAAATACTCTGCTCTTCACATTGTGGGCATGGTGGGCTCTATCGACAATGACTTCTGTGGCACCGACATGACAATAGGAACAGACTCAGCCCTCCACCGGATCATCGAGGTGGTGGATGCCATCATGACTACAGCTCAGAGGTACTTCAACAAGGTTACATGAATCTAAAATGACTTTATCTTAATTCACCAGATGTTTATTTTTAAAAAAGCCAGTTTTTCAGTGATTCCCAGTCATTGGCTAATAATTCTTTGTGGTTTACAGTCACCAGAGGACATTTGTGCTGGAGGTGATGGGCAGGCATTGTGGGTAAGATATATTATCACCAACTATTTTGGCCTGGATTTGTTCAAAACATATGATTGGCATGGTGTTTGCGTGCTGCATTCTCTCAAATAAGACCCTGTACTCTACGTATCTGTATGCGCTTGTGTAAAGCTATCTGGCATTGGTGAGTGCCCTGGCATGTGGAGCAGACTGGGTGTTGATTCCTGAAATGCCCCCTGAGGATGGCTGGGAAGAGAAAATGTGTCAAAAACTCTCCGCGGTAAAACAAAAATACATCACTTCTCACTAAACTAGATGTAGCTCACATGATAAACCTCTCCTGTTAGTCATGAGTTCACACTTATATTACATTCATTACTAGTTTTTCACCTGGAAAAATTGTCAAAACCATTAAAGTAAGCTTGAGGTTATGTGCACAGTGTTAGGGAAGCGACTCATGCTATAATGTCAACTGGATTAACTTCAGAGAATCTTCCATTTTTATGAAGTAAAATATATTCATTGAAATGTATACTGCAGCTTTCCATCACAACTTGATAGAGACGTTCTAGAAGTGTGTGATATTTATTATGGATTTATCAGTATTTGTTTGCGAAACAGCCGTACTACTGAAATACAGTTAGTAGCATCACTACTCTTCATCATGGGCTTTACATACACATTTACAGGTTACGGATTTACATTCCATATTCATCCCATTTATCCATTTGTCTATTGGTATACGCTTCTGTAACATGCTCATGTTTTTTTGTGAAACAAATGTGTTCACTGCCCCAGACACGATCCAGAGGTTCAAGGTTGAACATAATCATAGTCGCTGAAGGAGCCATTGACAGACATGGAAAAGCTATTACTTCTAGTATAGTCAAGGATGTGAGTACTGAATGTTTTCAAAGGGAGAGAGCAAAAATCTGGAATGGTCCATAACTGGAGCGGCCCATCTCTAAAAAAACTCCAATGACACTAAGAGACTTGCTGCAGATTCTACCAAATGCCATGAGGTGTACAACGGGTTTTCACACTGAGAGCAATTTGCATTGATAACCTGATAAGTCATATTCAAGTTCAATAGCAACCAGTAGTACAGAGTCTTGCTGGCCTTGACCGCAAGTACATTGACTCGGAAATTCATCTAACAGTAATTGTATCTACAAACAGTGACTTAGTAGACAGGGCAACGACTTGGCGATTTAACCAAAAAAGTGAAGCAACTTGGTGATTATAAAGAAGAATACAGCCACTTGCTCTCAAGGAAAAGTTGCTTCAGTGGGATTGGTGTTTCAGTACAGAGTCACTTCTGCAGTCTGAATTCCAGCTTTTTGAATCTCTCCCGCTGTTTTGTCTTCTGTTTGTGACGTGTCTCTTACCCTCTTAGAAACGGGCAGGAATGAAAAGGCTGAATATCATAATAGTAGCTGAAGGTGCGATTGATCGTAACAACAAGGCCATTACCTCAGAACATGTAAAGAATGTAAGTACATGAGGCGTATAGAGATCCAGCTCATGCACTGACCCCTGACCTCTGTGAGCTCTGTGTGTCCGCCCTTCTCTGGCTTTGCCCTGTGTGGTTTGCTTAAACACTCACACAAACACACACACACTCTTTCTGGGAAGGCACTTGTGGTCACCTCTGAACATAACCAGCTACGGCTATCCTCTGCTTATATCTTAATACTGCACGGCATCAGTGAGTAAGCCTTCTGAATGCTACATTATCCAGGAGCATGCACATCTCCCAGTGCTTTACAGTTCAGTCTTATATGTTCTCTCAGAATACTGTCTGTTTCAAGAAAAACTAGGTAAGCAACACTATTAGTATTGCTCATACTTTATTTGTAAAAAACCCTAACCCTAAATGTAAGACTTCATTCCATATCTTGTCACTTTTTTGTGGTACTACATGAATGATATCTTAGATGGACACTTAGAAAAATCAACTTATTAGAACATGGTAGAGGAATAGGCTACATGTACTGTAATATGTGAGGCTCCAGACTTATCCAGGTTCAGAATATTATAGAAAAAGGGGAAATTGTGGGGAACATTTGCAAGTTAACACCAGTATCATGGTGGTATGTGTTACACAGGCAAGCACCACTCTTTTCTTCAGCCAGTGTAAAAATATAGATTTAGTTGTGGAAATGGAAACATTTCTGTTTTCTTTGTTCAGATTGTTGTGTACATTTTCTCAGCCTGAAAAAGGTCTTGCAGCAGTTGAACCAATTAACACGTTTAGCACAGTCTCTGAATGCTAACTACTAAAAATGGGCTCTAATTTACTGACTGAATTTATCAGCTGTTCTGATTTCACCAATTAATGCTTTTAATGCACCAATTAATGCTTTTTTATTCTTTGCATGTGCATTGCAGCTTTCTTTTGAATCTTTATGCTAATGCATGCATTCTTATGATGTACTATGATGTATGATGTACTTCACCCAAAAATGAAAATTCTGGCATCATTTACTCTGACTCTGCTGTTGTTACAAACTCATATGACTTTTTTCTCAATGGGACACAAAATTGTATATTTTTTAGAATTCTAACAATGTCCTCTTCGAAACATTAACAGTGACCATGGGCTTAATTATTAACATGTTGTTTACTGAATGGCTAATAAACAGTATGATTATGGTGATCATTTTTACTTACAATAAAATAAAGTGGCAGGATTTAACTTTTTATTATATCTTGCATGATGGGCAATACAAATATATAAACCACAAAATTCCCTTGATTCCTATAATTCAGCTCTAAATCTTCTTTATTACCCCTCCAGCTGGTGGTTCAGCGTCTGGGCTTCGACACACGCGTGACCATCCTGGGCCACGTCCAGAGAGGAGGGACCCCTTCAGCATTTGACCGGATTCTGGTGAGATATAAACAGGAGGGTTGGGCAGCTTACATTAAGTACATAAACAGATTTGATGTCCACACACGGCACGTGTTCTGCGCTTTCCACAATGATGAAGCACAAAATAAAGCCTCAAGTACACTCAGGGGAAATTAAAAAAATAATAATGGAGGAACAGAAGGACTTAAGCGTTTTTCCTAAGTGGTCTTCTGGGGGAATTTTGTATTTATTTTCAACATTATGTTCATGTAGATCTTCTCTGGCATGCTGTCGATCACAGACAACACTAACAGTAGCTGGACCTTTGGATCCAACAGGCATACATTTCTCATAAAATTAGCTTAAACATAACACACAAGCAATACTTCAGATTAAATGTATTTAATGAACACAACATGCACTGTAGAAGTTCTTAGTGCAGGGTGAAACAAGTCAAGTATGTAATTCCAAGAAGGATTTAAAATGACATTTTCTGTTTACATGGAATAAAATCTATTTCTATACATAAAGTGACTCAGATTCCATTAGAGCTGAATAAGTGCTGTCTTGTGTTTGTTCTCAGGCCAGTCGTATGGGTGTAGAGGCGGTTCTGGCACTGCTTGAGACCACTGCAAACACGGCAGCCTGCGTGGTGTCTCTGCGAGGGAACCAGTCTGTGCGGCTGCCCCTCATGGAGTGTGTGCAGATGGTAAGACTTGGACAGATGCCACGTCGGGTTTAGTGCTGTGATGATAAAGATCCTCACTCATGCAGTTCAGCAGAGGAATGAAAACACAGCATTACTGCTGCACTCATGAATCATTCCCACATTTGCATCCCTATGAATGTATTTACATTTAATATCTAATTACATTTAGTTCAATAAAAACTGTGTCTGTTCAAAATGATTCACTTTACTTCATTACAGTAATGAAAATTAGATTATAACTACTATTTTACACATTAAGAAAAATGTGCATTATATAACTTATTTTTTTCTCAATGCTGAAATGGATATAATCCAGATATTGTCAGTTCAAACCCCCCAAAAACCATATATGACAGGATTTACAGTATAAAGGAAATGCTTCTGTTTGTCTCGTAGACTCAGGAGGTGCAGAAGGCCATGGATGAGAAAAGATTTGAAGAGGCCGTGCGGCTACGTGGCAGGTGTGTTTCACATGTTTTGTTTGTAACTTGTGGTGTGTTAATTTTATTTTGTCGTTTGACTGAAGCTTCTTCCGACTGAGAGTAGCTTGTACACTACCAGCTTTTTTTTTTATGTTTTTGAAAGAAGTCTCCTTTGGTCACCAAGGGGGAATTTGATCAAAAATACATTTTAGACAGTAATATTGCAGTAAAATTCAAAATAGCTATTTCTATTTTAATATATTTTAAAATCCTGTGATGCGGAGCTGTATTTTCAGCAGCATTACTCTAGTCTTCAGTGTCACATGATCCTTCAGAAATCATGAAAATATGATGATTTGCTGCGCAATAAGTAAAAAAAATAAATAAATAAAAATAAATATATATATATATATATATTTCTAACAATAGCTATGTAATAATAATAATTATTATTTTATTTTTTTACAAAAATTATGATGGAAACACATTTACAGAGTAAATTCCTTCATGCGCATCAAAAAAGTCATGTGACTTTGCGCTATGAAATGGGATAGCAATAGCAATGCAATACAATTGCGATAGCAACGACCGCATTTATTGTGTTTCATCTGCTCACTCTGACCTGCAAATAATTGATCATATATGAGAATTATTATATTCAGTGGCTTTTCCTAGTTTCCTTAGTGATATTTATTCCCAGTTTATCAGGAAGTGACAATTTTGTGCTTTTTTTTTTTTTGCTTTATTCGCAAATATTTTATGCACTTTGCACGTTTAATTCAGATCTTTGGATGGAAGCATTGCTAATGACAGCTAATGACTTTTTTAGTCTTTACTATCATTTTTGAACAGTTTTATGTATTTTTTATTAAAGATAATCTTACTGACCCCAAACTTACTAAACTAAACACTAATTTAAGTTCTTTTTATTTTTATCACAACTACAAAAAATATAAGGATTACACTTATATGTTTGTGTGTGCACATACAGGAGCTTTGAGAACAATCTGAAGACTTACAAACTGCTGGCTCACCGCAAACCAGAGTCTGAGCTTCCACACGTGAGTGTTGGGTCTTGAGAGGGATGCTGTGTTTGTTTTACCCTGGTGATCTCTCACTTGACATCAGCATGCTGCTGGACCAGACTTAGCTATTCACAAGCCCTTGCTGGATACTGCGAGACAGATTTCCACCCCTAGCAGATGCTTCCAGATGAAACCAGGATTAATTAGTCCTGATACACATCCTGTGTGAATATTTCTGCTTGTCGATAGTTATTTTTAGTATTATTATTATTGTTATTATTATTATCATCATCTCAATGTCAAATAATCCTTAAAGGGCCTTTAGTTGTGTTAGCTTGCTTTAAAGCTTCAAAACTAACATCAGGAAGCAACACTGTAAGTTTCTAGTTAACAATGTTCCACCAACAGGCTGTTTTTGCTATTGAACATTTAATGCATATGTATGCAAATGAGCTCTTTTATGATTGGTTACCCTCCACAACACTTCACATCACTTGCTAAATAACAGACACTGATGTGTAAACGCATGCCATATGCTGACAAATGTATGTTTGCGATGTCAATACCATAGTGTTTTTGTGGTGAAAACATCCAGCTTCCCAGCTTAGATTGTAGCAGTCATCTATGCAGAATATAGAAAGATTCAATTAGATAATTATTAATTGATTGAACTAAAGTTTCAATATCTAATTGTTCTTTAGGGTTTACAATTTTTAATTACCAATGAATTTACATGATTATGTTTCATGATTATGTTTTGCACATAGCCATTTCCCAGCGATTTCTAAGCTGCTTTTCTAAAAGCCTTGTGTAAACCAGAAAACAAGTCTTGAATGGCACAGACACCAAAGTCAAACAGCCTCTTGTCCAGAAGTGTTTAGTCAATAATCATTCTCTGATGCTCCGGGCTGTGTGTTGAGCAAACGAAAGACCACATTACCCTGCACCGATGGGAATGGAAAGCAGATTGATGAACCAGCCACAGCTGGATGGAAACATTGTTCGATTCTTAATAGGCATTGAGTTGTCAACACAAAAACACAACGATACCAGGCTTCAAATATATAGACACACCTGCTAGTTATATAAATAAATATGGCCATTTTTAATGTGCTGTACATGTCAGGCTGCATATATCCAGCAGGATTTACAGTAATCCACGAGGACGCTTGCTGTGTTTATTATAGACAACCGAACATAAGTGAGTAATATAGCTGAAGGCTTATGCAAGCAAACAGTGTGTTGGATTATGAGAAGTGATTTGAACGTTTTTGACATGTTATGTCTTCACTATCCATTCAGAGCAATTTTAACGTGGCTGTGTTGAACGTGGGCGCCCCTGCGGCCGGCATGAACGCAGCCGTGCGCTCCGCTGTCAGAGTGGGCATCTCCGAGGGACACAAGATGTTCGCTGTCAGCGACGGATTCGAAGGATTCTCTAAGGGACAGGTACATATTTATTTGCACATTCCTATATTAAATTCAGTGGCTTATATGGGAGACATATATATGCTTTACGTGTGAGCAAAATTGTGCCATGCTTGGACAGCAAATAAAGTGCATTTACCACAAATTTACATCAAGTTCTTATGCATCTAGTTTACAGCAGTTACATACTGCACTTTTAAACGGCACACTCACATCCAGTTGTGCTAATTGCATTGCTGTAGTAATTGCATCAAGAGCAGGAAGTACTCAGTAAATGAACATGTTTAAATCAAGTAGGTGTTGAAAGCGGCGCAGGCTGCTCTATCTCTGCTCTATCTCTGCTCTGCTGCTCTGACACAGAACATGACAGGATTAACGTAAACTCGTTTACCACTGCAGTACCACTCTGGGCTGATAGGGGGCGGTGTGTAAAATCCATTAGCTGTATGCTAAGAGGTTTCGGAGGAATCAAGATAAACACTGAGCAATTAATTACATTACATGGGCTTGGCCCTTAGATTAAGACATGATCCACTGATTATCTTGTTGAACAAACTCAAGGAGGATTACACACTGGTTAGAGAAAGCAATGCCTCATCAAATCCATATGTGCTTTTAACAATAGGTTCAAAATACATGTTTGTTTGTTTGATTGATGAATTCTTACTTTCTCTCTGGCCCTGATGAATTGATAGACTTATTGAGTTATTTTTTGGCTGAAAGAGTCTCATCATAGCAGAGTTCTCCATTATGATCTCTTTAGCCAGTCTAATCCAATAAGCCAATGAATTTAGAAAGCACATGAATGATAATCGCATATAAACCATGTGGATTTCTATTAAAAAAAAAAAGAAAAAAAAAAAGATTATAACTAGATTAAAAAACAATTACTGAAGTCATCATATTGGGCACTTTTGACAAAGACAGCTAAATAATGTTGCCATTAAAGTGTTTTTAAGTATATACCCTTGTGACAAGTATGGTATGGTAGGCAACACCTCAAAATAAGAGTACTTCTTCAAAGCACATCAAAATATTAATAAAACAATGATTTAAAATGTACTTTGAAGTAAAACTTTTATTTTCACATTATTGCAAAGTGCACTTTTTAAAACTATGTTAAGAAACAGTCATGGAATTGTACTCTTAAGCACACCAGTTTAATTTTAAGTATTTTTTTTTTTTAAAAAAGGTACTTTTTATATTTGTGTATTTTTATATAAGTTTTATATAAGTGTATATTCAAGACAATTAAGTACACTTTTTACAATTTTAAGAAATTGTTGTTTCAACATTTTTGACCACTATGCTTTCCTTTCTCAGATAAAAGAGGTCAAATGGGCAGATGTAGGTGGATGGACAGGTCAGGGTGGATCCCTGCTGGGAACTAAACGGTATTTATCTTATATACAAAGGTTAAGTTGCATGTTTTATACAGATTTTAGTAATGCAGATAATTTTGCATTCAATGTGCTATATACTCAGTGTAGTGTTTTTAAATTTGCAGAACACTTCCTGCAAAGCACATTGAAAAAATTGCAGAACAGATGCGACAATATA
This sequence comes from Carassius gibelio, assembly GCF_023724105.1. Taxonomy (NCBI): domain Eukaryota; kingdom Metazoa; phylum Chordata; class Actinopteri; order Cypriniformes; family Cyprinidae; genus Carassius; species Carassius gibelio. The sequence goes on from NC_068419.1 coordinate 19,538,770, forward strand.
ACATAAATGCACTGTTAATGATCGGAGGATTTGAGGTAAGTCTCCTAAAGCCTGGGCTTTAGGCTTTTTAATGTTTAAGATGGTCAGTTTTATAAATAACTTAAAAAATGGGATGTGCTTCACAGTTGATATTATATATAATATTTAAAAATTATTTTATTTTATTTATTTTTTTTGCATTAAGGTCAAATTAAACCCACCATAAATAGGTAACGCTTTGCAATAAACGTCCTTAACCTGTTAACTGTTGGTTCCACTTTTTGAGCATAGACGTTAAAATGACATTTCCAGCTTAGACTGTTATAAATTGTGAATGCTTTGGTCCACAGACTTAAAGTTGGTCTCTTTTTTAAGCAGACACTGAAGATTATTGTAGAAGTGAAAAAATTATAAAGATTATATAACAAAGTTTAAGTTTATGAAAATATAAAATATAATAATTAAAATCTTTAGATTTTATGCTAAATATATATTTTACAAAACGTGTTTTACTCTTAAAACTGCTATAAAATCTAAATTCTGCACAAGTTCTGTTCCAAATTTGAGGTTCATTTCCCCAAAAATTTTTGTTTGGGCGCAGTACCAAGCTTTTCCACTGAATGCATTAGTCCACATGAACAAAAAATGAAAAACTCTACTACATTATTAATCAGTCATAATTAATGTTAATTAAAACATGTACTAATACATTTTTAAAACCTTTATTTGTTAAACTTGTATCTGTTAATATTATTTAATGAACCTGAGCTCACATAAACTAAGAGGTGTATTTTAATTAACTAACATTGACAAAGATTGATAAATACTGAAAGACATGAATTGCTCGTTGTTAGTTAATGCTAATTTATTAAGGTTAACTAAGAAAGGTTATTGCAAAGTGTTACCCATTGGTAGTATACCATTATTAACAATAATATATATATAACAATTTTAATTCTTAATTTAAAAAGTAATTGATACTGTTTTGTTAACTTGCCTGCCCTCTCCGTCATGTTTTCCTATGCAGCATCATCTAAAGCTTCCTGTTCTCCTGTTCTTTTCATAATAAACATCCAAAATCATTGGAAAATGGTGCTAATCACCTTCTTAGCAGTTAATCTTTCAGCCATTTCACATTCAAACATCTGAGAAGATAAACGGTGCGATTAAAGACCAAACAATTCTAGAATAGCTCACCTGCTTTTCTGAAGTCATCTCATGCTTTGTGTTCAGGCTCATCTTCTCTCTTTCTATACAGACGTGTGTGTATATATTTTACGCAAGTGTTTCAATTTGAAGTGTGTGTACGGAGTGGATCCTCTGTCTCATGCTCTCCGTCGTGATGGCCGTGGCTTTCCACTCGGTTCCTTCCCTGTCTGTCTCTCTCATTCCCTGCCTGTCCCCTAAATCTATCCCCATTCCCTGCACCGGTGGCGGTTCACTAAATCTGCCCTGCCCTGCAGGCCCTCCTGGGGATCATGGAGTTGTTAGCAGCCCGTGGGACTTATGAAGAGTTGTGTGTGCCTATGGTCATGGTGCCGGCCACAGTCTCCAACAATGTGCCTGGCTCAGATCTCAGCATTGGTGCAGACACGGCTCTGAACGCTATCACTGATGTAAGTGAGGCTGGGGGGTGCCACCCACCAGCCAATCACATCAGAGTATCTGTCTTCTCTTTACAAGCCAATCACAGAGGCTCTACCTTACGTTTACCAGCCAATCATGTCAGACTAGGCTACCAGCAGCAGTGGGTTCCAAAACTTAAAGCTGCCTTCGCATTCACCATTGTTCAGTGAGTTTTCAAGGATGAGATCCAGTCACAATTGAGAATTTCGCACAAGAGTGAAAGATTGTGCAACAGATTTCATATTCAAGTTGAAATGGGCCAACAGCAAGATACTTGGTTTAGAAGTGACCGCTGCGTGGATTATACTTCATAACTTGCTTCACGATTGGCAAAAGACTATGGATTTTTCTTTGGCTGCAAATTAAAAAAAAAAAAGCGACCAAATCTTATTCCCAGCAGACACACAATGTCATAAGACATTGATATTTGGTTCAATTTCGGTTGTGACAGGAAGTTACCAAAATTCAAAGTCTAATGTCAATGCTAATTTGATGTCCAATGGCGACGTCAGCTGTTCTTGATATTTGTTGTTTTTAGGTTGTTTAACCAGAATCCAACGTTAAAGGGTTAGTTCATCCAAAAAAGAAAATTCTGTCATTAATTGCTCCCTCATGTCTTTCCAAACCCTTAAGACCTTTGTTCATTTCGGGAAACAAATTAAGATATTTTCATGAAGTCCGAGAGCTCTTTGACCTTCCCATAGACAGCAAAGGGTATTACCACGATCAAGGTCCAGGCACGTAGCAAGGACATCAGTGTAATCATCATTTCATTCCGAAATAACAAGAATACATTTTGTGCACGAAGAAAACAAAATTAACAACTTTATTCAACAATGCTGAGGCAAGCCACAGCAGACTGGATGAGGAGGAGAAATAATTGTTGAACTAAGTCTTTATTTTTGTTTTCTTTGCGGACAAAAAGTATTCTTGTAGCTTTGTAAAATGATGGTTGAACTACTGATTTCAAATGGACTTTTTTACTGATGTCCTCACTACCTTTCTGGACCTTGATCGTTGTAGTACCCTTGCTGTCTATGGGAGGGTCAAAGCTCTCAAGCTCTCAGAATGCATAAAAAATATCTTCATTTGTGTTCTGATGATGAACAAAGGTCTTATGGGCTTTGGAACGACTTGAGAGTGAGTAATTAAAGACAGAATTTTCAGTTTTAGGTGTACTTACCCTTTAAGTCAACATCAAATTGGCGTCAAATATTGACGTCAACCCGATTTTCATTCTCAGCCAAAATGTAACGTCTGTCCAAAATGTCAACCTGACATTATATTGATGTCCTGTGCCAGCTGGGTTGAGATAGGCATCCGAGTCACCATTATATAATGCCTAATGAGCTAAATAAATTCAAGTCTGCTTTAAGAAAAAAAAAAAACACAATGCTCATTCATCAGTGTAAATATAGTCAAAAGTGAAAAAAAGCTAATAAACTGAACATTTCTAAACAAAGGATACCTTCAACAACCAACAACATGAAGGCATTTAAGTAGACAGGCCAAAATTAATTTAATTAGCAAACATGCAAAGAAAGATATGTCCGGGCCAAATTCAACTTCATTTTCTTTTAAAATATTATTCCTTATTAATTTGTGTGATAAAATATGACCTGGACATCTTCTTGGTAGTTTTGTGAGATTTAGCCTGATATTTCTACATTAAACATTCATGTTTGAGCTGGTAAACGCAAAGGTGAGCCGTTAGCTGACAGGTAAGTGGAGATGACATGATGGCGGCATGTTTTGAGCTGTGCTTTTTTTGTGGCTGTCATGTGACTGAGCCTGTGCTGTGCTGTGATCACACTGCATTAACCCATCATAACAGATCGCTGAGCTCTGTCTGCATAGTTTCTCTACATCCATGCTTTACTTTAAACCAACACAAGCCTTACTAAAGCACAGGCTACTGCCCGTTTTTCATCTATAACAGTTCACATAAAACCCTCATGTCTTCCAAACTCAACGTTTTGTTGAACTAAAATATAAAGTAATAAAGATATATTAGATATTTAAAAAATATGAATGCTCACATTAAAGCACTGTTTTTTTTTTTTCCGGCAGTGTTCAAAGGTGTGTGAAATCCATTCTGTTGATATTATTAAATTGTATATAAAATTATATTATTACTATTTGTAAGAATGTTATCTCTCAAAAATCATGTATTCTCATTTTTTTATTTTGTCTTTTTTTATTATTATTATTTTGTATTATTATTATTGATTACACGTCTTAATTTGAGGTTCATTTTATTTTGTATTATTTTATATTTCCTTATTTAAAAATTTCATATGTCAATTTCTCTTATTGCTCTCTCCATTTTGAAATGATTTGGGATGTAAAGGATTAAATAATTAGTGATACACTTAATTATGTAAACAGCTAAAGGGAAGACTTTTGCTATAAAACTAATGCAAAATGTATGCATATATATATATATATAAAAAAAGAATTCTAAGGGATGACATCACACGCACTATTTTACTGGTACAAGACCAGTTGGATGGAAACAGGAGAAAAGAGAGAGAAAAAAAAAAAAAACACCTTTTGTTAATAATAAGATAGCACAAATAGTGGATGTGAATGTAGTTACAGATATTTCAAATATAGTGCGTCATTAATGTATAATTCTCTAAAATGTTTATTTCTTATGAAACAAAACCACAGTGGTGATGACATGAGGGTAAATAATGTAAGAATGTGGTCTAACTGACACATTTAAATCAACTTAAACCTCCTAAACCTTACAGTACACTACTACAGTACACAGTGTTGATGTGTGGACTGAGTCGTCTTGCTGCCTCTGTGTCTGTTACAAGTGTGCAGAATCCCTGCCGTTTCGCTTCAGTGTTTTGCTACGTGACAACCCTGTATGCGTGTGACTGCAGAAGTCAATCCGACCCCATCCGTACCCCCTTCCTCTCCCCCTCGACTCGCAGTCTGAAGCCATGGTGGCCATCACACGGTGGGTGTCCCATCAGCAGGGTCCGCTCCTGCACCAGTACTCCCCCTGCTGGTCTAACGTGTGCATTGTGCTGTCCCCTGCTGTGTTGTGCTGACCTGCTCAAGGCCTTAGAGTGTCTGCTGCAGCTGTGTGAGGCTCGGTCCAGCTATGAGGAGTTTTGCGTCCCGCTCTGTATGCTGCCTGCCACCATTAGTAACAATGTGCCGGGAACTGACCTTAGTATCGGTGCAGATACGGCCCTCAATGCCATTGTGGAGGTAAGATGATAAACCTCCTTCCTGTCTGCTAAAGAGTCATTCTCAGGAAACAGCATTATTTCTATCCAGACACATCACTTGTAATTCTAGAATTAGAATTGGTGCAAAGCCTGTTACATTCATATTTTGGCATTGAATTTACGGGGTTGAAAATGGCAAAATGTGTAATAAAAGTGTCAGCTTGCAGATATCACATTATGTACAGTCAGTGTGCTTCATATGAATATTTTCCCCCATAACAGAGTTGAAATAGGGAGCTTGACAAGACCAAAAGAACATTGAAATAATTATAAAATAATTATAAGATTACATATTCTTTATTTACATTATTTGTATGATAATAATGTGTGCATAATTATAATTTGAAAAGAAAAACAGGTTGTTTTTGTTCATGTGGCAAGTCTATTAGTTTCACATTTTGGAATTGAATATTATAGGGTTGAAATTGCAAAAGCTTTAATGAAATCCTATTATTTTATGTGCTCAATATTAGTATATTTCTCCATAAAGAGTTGAACTATTAAGACTGACAAGGCCAAAATACCACTAAAGATTATACAATTATATACTTTTTTTTTTTTTACCTTGTTTTATAGCCTTATAGCCTTATATATTATATATTTAAAAAAAATGTGCCAAGCCTATTAGATTCACAATTTGAAATTGCTAAATGTCTAACAATGATGTTTGCAAATACCACATTACAGTATTCTAGTTCTTAATGCTTAATATTAATATTTTCCCCCATAACAGAGTTGACTTGAGAGTCTGACAGCCCTAATGTGTGTATTAATAACACATTGAAATATACATAAACCTATATCTGTTAGAAGCACCTTAAAATTATAATGTTATTCACTCAAATGTGATGGCAAACCAGTATTTTTAAGGGAAATGTAACAGCAAAAGGTTGTTGTTGTTTAAAAAAAATAATAATAATAATTGTAATGCAGGTTATAGTTAGATAAAATTTACATTTTCTAATGAACAAATAAAACAATAAATATATAAAATACAATTATATATCTTAAATAATAATCTTAACAAGATAAAATATTATACCTAAATAATATTTGTCTATATATCACTTATTCTATATCTATATATTTATAACATTTTCATTTTAATGGTGAATATATAGGGCATGCAAGTCATGGTTGATATTCTAATTAAAAACAAACAGTAAGATTATTTTTATTATTTTATTATGATAACACACACACAGCACACATCACAGTTTCCTGAGAATGACTCAAAGATACTTAGTAATAAAAACATTTAGACAGTTTAGAAAGCAGTGTATTTGGGAATAGCATATGCAGTCTTATATACAGTTTGGTATGAGGAGCATTACTGTGTATCATAAATAATGTGGTGTCTCCCAAAATCCTATATTCAGTGCAGTTTATCTTTCTAAAGCTCTCTGTGAACACAAAATAATTTATCTTGGCTTAGATTTACTGTCATGAAAAGTAAATATTCCATGTCTCCAAACTGATTTGTGCTCATACTAGTTAGTAAGAAAATACATTTTTTAGTTGGACTTCCAAAAGTGGCTCTTGTTGCATGTACTGTATCCGGCATGATAGTGATTCAGCAGATTGTAGCAAGATTTACAGCATTACTCGAGAAGTCAAAAAATGACTAAGCGTGTATGTGTTTGTCAGACATGTGACCGTATTAAGCAGTCTGCCAGTGGAACGAAGCGCCGCGTGTTCATCATCGAGACCATGGGAGGCTACTGTGGTTATCTGGCCAGTGTTGGTGGACTGGCAGCAGGAGCAGATGCTGCGTATATCTTTGAGGAGCCCTTTGACATTAGAGACCTACAGGTTAACAACACACACACACACACACACACACACACACACAGCTAAAACGCTAGTGTCTTAGCAATAAAATTATGTAACATGATCCATTAATAATTACACATAAGGTTATATAATCTGATTTAGTGTCAAGTTAGTAAACAAGAACCATTAGTGCCATCTGTTGGTTAAATGAAGAAACTGCATTTCTCTTTTCTTCAGTCTAACGTAGAGCACTTGACAGAGAAAATGAAGACCGGCATTCAGAGAGGACTAATCCTGAGGTATCTATCTATCTATCTATCTGTCTGTCTGTCCGTCCGTCCGTCCGTCCGTCCGTCCGTCCATGTCTCTGTCTGTCTGTCTGTCTGTCTGATTGTCGATCTGTCTGTCTGTCTGTCTGTTTTTCTGTCTATCTGTCTGTCTGTCTCTGTCTGTCTGTGTCTTTCTGTGTCTGTCTGTCTGTGTATCTGTCTGTTTGTTTGTTTGTCTGTGTCTGTCTCTATCTTTATTTGTCTGTCTGTGTCTGTTTGTTTGTCTGTCTGTCTTTCTGTGTCTGTCTGTCTGTCTTTCTGTGTCTGTCTGTCTGCCTCTGTCTGTCTGTCTGTGTCTGTTTGTTTGTCTGTCTGTCTGTGTCTGTCTGTCTGTCTGTCTGTCTGTCTGTTTGTCTGTCTGTCTGTCTGTCTGTCTGTGTCTGTCTGTCTGTCTGTCTGTGTCTTTCTGTGTCTGTCTGTCTGTGTATCTGTCTGTTTGTCTGTCTGTCTGTCTGTCTGTGTCTGTGTCTGTCTGAATCTGTCTCTGTCTGTCTGTCCGTCCGTCCGTCCGTCCGTCTGTCTGCCTGTCTCTGTGTCTGTCTGTCTGTGTCTGTCTGTCTGTCTGCCTGTCTATCTTTGTCTGTGTCTGTCTGTCTGTCTATCTGAGAAGACAGACTCTGAGTTTGTGGCTTGTTCCCTCATGTCTGTTCTCCTCTTGTCTCAGATGAGAGTATTTTGGGTCAGTGTGTGATAGAGATGTGGGAGCAGAGCCTCAGGCGGTCTGTCACTCACTCAGCTGCTTTGTCTGTGCTTGTGTTTATGCAGGAATGAGAACAGTAATGAAAACTACACCACAGACTTCATCTATCAGCTCTACTCCGAGGAGGGCAGGGGAGTGTTTGACTGCAGGAAGAATGTTCTGGGTCACATGCAGCAGGTACTGCACATAAATCATACATCACAGAACACTCTGGCCGACAGGCACCATTAACTCCACTTTAATGAATCAATACTCTGTAGCAGACAAACCATTTTCTTTTGCCTGCTAATTCATGTGAACCAGTATTATGATTGCTTAAAATAAAGACAGCTGTAATCTGGAAACAGGAGCACTTTAGATGGTGCTTGTATTGCATTGTTTGGGCTGGTTTTCGTGTGTAAAGAATACCTGGCCTACCTAAATGTGTCTTTATATACAATAAAATTATTATTTGGGATATATTATTTTAAGCATGTAAGGTTAATTCTCCATATTATGTGTGGAGGTCAGTTCTCAGCAGTGATAGAAATTAATATTTTCCAATAAGATTTAAATAAAAATGAGATTTTATGAGCATTTTTATCTTTCTAAATCAAGTTTTTTCTAAAGATGTGTCATGTTTTGAGTCAAATTCTTACATTTAAGTAGTCAATTAAAATAATAAGAAATTTAGGCTGTTACCAGGCAAATGAAATCAGTATCAACAAAATTAATCTGGCAAAATGCCATTTTGATGCATTTACACAGTTTCATGCAGCTCGGTGGGGCATGTGATGCTTTATCCTGCAGTTACAAATGCATGAATAATGTTTTGTGCTTTAGACATAAAATCTTGAATACTGTTATTTGAAATTATATATATATATATATATATATATATATATATATATATATATATATATATATATATATATATATATATACATATATATATATATATATATATATTTATTTTTTATTTTTTATGTGAAATAAAAACCACCAGTAGGTGGCAGCAAGTTACCATTAATAGGTAATTAAGAGGCGATTCAATTGAACCAAATCCTTTAAACGGTTGATTCATTAGGAACAAAACACCATCATGTTGCTCAAATAGAGCAAAATAGAGCAAAAACAGCCAATATGTTATCTAAAACATAAGTCTCTTAATATTAACTTATTCTTGTTTATTGAACTGTTGTATAAAATCAATATCACATTTGTAATCATGCAGATTTTTGGTGAAAAAAACCCAGCACTCTTAGTTTGACATTGTTTAACTATATGAATATATGTATCCTCTGCCCTCATATCTCTCTGCCCTCAATTGTGATCATTCTTAATGCATATTAAGAGACTGAATCATGCAGCGAAAGAACGCACACTATATGACACACACACTAGTCTAACCTACCAGACTTTATCACTTACTGCAACGTATGTGTGCATTCTGTAGGCGTGTTTGGTTTTTGCAATATACTCAATAATATCAGATTGCACATCGTTAAAACAACAATTATGGTATTATCGCTGACGATTTTTGGAGCTTTTCCAGTATGTGCTCCGACTCAGCACGGCTCAGTACAACACGGCTCGGCTTGGCTTGGCTTACATGTCATGTTTTGGTAACAGTACGGTTTGCTTGGAACCTCAACACGAGCCGTACCATGCCATACCAGGCCAGTCGATCGGTGCGTCTCTCGTAATAAATGAAATAAGTAATACAGTATGAAACTATCATATCTAATTATAATATTAACATTATAGAAAAATAAATGACAAACAAACATTAAAGGATTCTTTATTACCAATATGTATCTTTCACTAGGGTGGTTCTCCTTCTCCATTTGACCGTAACTTTGGGACCAAAATCGCAGCCAAGGCCATGCAGTGGATCACCAAGAAGCTGAGTGAAAGCTACAGACAAGGTATGAAAGACAACAGTGGTCCTGACACAGACTTCACTAAAGCTCTCTCAAGCCTCTGACTGACCTGTGCTGTTGTTCACCAGGAATTGTCATATTGTTCAAGCGTAATCATGACTGCACACATTACACAGTACTCAACATAATCCTTGACCTTGATTTCCTTGATTTTGAAATGTTATTGTCGAGTCGCTGCATTGTTTCAGCTCAGTATTATGTGTGTGTTTTTATTACTTATGCTGTGCCTGTGGATGAATAAAGATGAAGGTAAACATTTATATTTCAATCAGTCTGATGTGGTGACATTGTCTCTCTCTTTCTCTCTGTCTATATATATATATACACACACACACACACATGCACATGCACACTTTAATTGTCTATTCTCTATATTTCTCTTTTATTTTTTATTTTTATTTTTAATAGGCCAGTTCACTCTTGTAATTGTTCCAATATATAATACCAATAATATACTACACATGCTATCTATTAACATACTAAGCTATATAAATATTACTGTGGATTTCCACTATATTTTATGTAGGACAGTTTTCTGTTGTAAATATTCTTATATAGCATCTATAATTACTGTAATGTAGTATAAATACTAACTATTAATATACTAGGCTATGTACGTTTAATTTAGATTTTTATATATAATCTGTGGATTTTATTTTACTTTATTTTAGCCACTTAACTATTCTAAATATTCCTATATATTTTTAATCTGTGGATTTCCATTATTGTTTATATGCATTTATATATATATATGTTTTTTTTTTTTTTTTGTTTTTTGTGGATTTAGATTTTTTTTCACTATTGTAAATATTCCTATATACTATCTTTAATTACTATAATAGACCATAATACTAACTATTAATATACTAAGTTATATAAATGTGTATATATATATATATATATATATATAGATAGATAGATAGATAGATAGATAGATAGATATATATATATATATATATATATATATATATATATATATATATATATATATATATATATATATATATATAATTTTTTTTAAATCTGTCTATTTCCAATTTAGCGACTGCGTGTGAACCTGTGTGTGTGTGTGTTGTGTTGTGCAGGGAGAGTGTTTGCTAACACAGAAGACTCGGCCTGTTTGCTGGGCATGCGGCGGCGTGCGTTGGTCTTCCAGCCTGTGGTTCAGCTCAAAGACGAGACCGACTTCATGTAAGCACACACCACACCACAGTTCTTATCTTCTCACAGCATCAGATATTGTGTATTTCGTAACGTATCGGACCTTCTCTCCTGTGTGTTTCAGTCACAGAACCCCTAAGGAACAGTGGTGGCTGAAGTTACGTCCACTCATGAAGATCCTGGCCAAGTACAAGACCAGCTACGACGTGTCAGACTCTGGACAGCTGGAACACGTGGTCCTCAGCCGACCCAAAGAGTCTGAGGCCATGGCTGCCATTTAAACGCATCCAACCAGCGGGTGCTGTTCAAAGGTCCCGCTTTAGACGGGCCGTCTGTCCTGCGAGCGCTGTCCTCAACACTTTTATCCTCTGGGCTGCAGCACATTGTTCTGCCAGCACTTTGTTTGAAAAATGTCACCCTTTGTTATTTTACAGAAATCGATGTGAATCGTAGGAGAGTGTGAGAAGCAGTGGCGTTTTTTGTCCCTCGCTCCTGTCGCCCTGCCGTCACCCCGTCACCTTGCAATAGTGTTCCGCTTCAAAGCACATTTCTCTCTCTTTCTCTCTCTGAAGTTCTCGGAAAGAAGTAAAAAATCCCACGTTCCGGTGTGAAGTCCACATCGCTAGAGCACCGTTTGATGTTTGAATGTATTGCATCATCAAGTGTTAACATTTCCCTCACCAATAAAGACCAGGATCACATGTGTGGAAATCTCTGTCTGCTGTCTGATTAAACACATTACCCTGGATATTCGACTTGTGCCATGGTACACGTATTCTTTGAAGAACCATGTAATGAATATTGCAGTATATAAATAGCATGGTATTTGAAAATGCCAATATGATGGTACAAACCTGATGGATGGTTGATTGATTGGTGGATGGATGGATGGAAGCTGACAGCAAGATGAGAAATCAAGTGCTTGTGGCAAAAGTGACTTTAATATAATAAAAATAATATCATTAATAATATATACTGTAACTATAATAATAATAATAATAATAGTCATATACTAATAACATCAGTTTTATTTCAGTACTGCAAATATAGATTTTTTTTTTGTGAATGATGTATGCAGTTTTCTTTGAAATATGTCCCATCAGCTGTAAAATATAAAAAAAATATTATATATTCATCATTCACCTAAAGACTTACAATGAAGTTACAAATTATTATTTAATAATTTTGAAAAATAATCATTAATTATGAAATAAATTATTTTTTAATAAAAAAAAACATTTAAAATATTACACATACACACAGCTCCTCGCGACACAAGTTGCAAGGTAAGTTTTTATCACTAATGTTTATTTATTTATTTTTATGGGTCTGGATTGGCATTTGGCTTTGTGTGTTTTTCTCATTCCGCATCATGGCATATATAGACACTAGACGGTCATTTATCAGCACACCATCTTCCTAACGGCCTCTCAGCAGCCTTAAGTGCAGTTTAATGGACAAAACCATTGGCTTTAGCTTCTCCATTACTGTCACAGATCATCCTGCTCGACACAACTTCATCACAGTGTGAGAAAAGTGTCCTTCAGATATGCACTTCACAACTCACAAGTAGAAAGAAATCTGGGTACTTTACCTACGTTTTGGGAATACTGTAAATCTGGACATACTGCTCTTTCCACATATGCTTATATATATATATATATATATATATATATATATATATATATATATATATATATATATATATATATATATATAATTTCTTTCTGCATTCAGTGTTTATTTTGAAAACTATTGTCTCACAATATTATTTATGCAGTTGTAATTGCAGTAATGTATTCATGTCACACCTGTGTTTCTGATGATACTGAATTTATTTGATTTGTACATTTTAAATTATTTATCTGAGTCAGTTAGCAGCATGCATAGCTTGCAAGTTGTCTTTATAGGTTTTGTCAATACTGAAGTACATATCAGCCAAAAAAAAAAAAAAAAAAAAACTCATGGACCGCAACTAAGTCGTCACCACTTACTGTTATACTGTCATTACAAAAAAAATGGTAACATAAAATATCTAAAATATCTACTGCATGATTGACCAGTTTTACAATATGTTTTATGTACCAAGCGCCAGCCATAATCTATGTTTTGTACCAAAAATTTGAAACCCACATTTTAAAACCATTTACCACAGACATGTAAAGTAATGTTTCCTTCATTCTGTTTTCACCATAGTAAAATGAACAAGAAAACTCTATCTAGGACTGAATGGAATAAGTGGATGAATTATCACACAAAGCAGAACACTTTACATTCACATTTGGTCTTTCAGCAGATGCTTTTATTGAAATGAGGACAATAGAAGCGATCAAACTAGCAAGGTTTCTTTCTGTCTTTTTTTTTTTTTTTACAAAATCATTTATATGCAAAACTCAGATTTCGCTAAATGTATTATACAGTCTGTAGATAATTAGTGAATGCGTGCACAGTGATGTGATTGGCTGCTGATCCAGAAGGGGGCAGCAGTGCATCGTCACACTGAAGCTTTGAGCACGTGCTCTGCAGCATGGTCAGCCATGCTTCTGTCACACACACACACACACACACACACACACACACACACACACACACACACACACCACAACTGCTTCTTGCCTCCTGATTTGTATTATACCGCCTGTGTACTCACAGCATGAATATATGCAGTATTGTTTGTAAATAAGCATCACATAATAAATGATTCCCCGAGCAATTCAGAATCACAACCTCCTGTTTGCAGAAGCAAAATCAAGTGCAGAGCAACGACCAGTGCAGAAAACTTCACAAATAAAACCAGTCAGGGTCATGGGTCAGGCTGCATCTTTTGTCAGTAACTTTTTTATTCTTGGACATATTTCACAACCGCACACAGACAATGGCTTACATATACAAAAATTAGCAAATCCAATTATTTAAGTTGATTTAAGTATGCAAAGCAAGGCCTGTGGGGTCATATGCACATAGGTAATCAATAGTAATTACCATTTCATTTCTCCCTTGTTGTTTCCTTCCGTCTCAAATCAGAATCTGATCTCATCGGACTGATTGAGCCCCGGATGGATGGCCTGTTTGAGCCTCCGTATCAAGCCCAGACGCGGGATGTGAACTTCGTTTCATACATCACTCCTCTGAAACACAGCGCTCCAATTAAACTCCAAGCCTGGATCATTCTAATGCCCTGGAAAATAGAGCTTTTTCATTAAAGAGACGCTTAATTCAGGCACCGTGGTGTCCCAGAATGCTTTGTGCTGCAGATTTCTGCCTATGATTCCACACTTATATGGATTTCTGGAGTATGATCCCGAATGATATTCCTGTGCAGTAAATAGTGAGCGCCCATAGTGGTAAAAATAGATTACTTGAAAGCTACTGCGATAACAATGGTAATGCGAGACAATAAATCTCGGTGTGTAATATTAGAAAAGCAATATTTCTCTTTCAGATAAATCACGCGTGTGCGTGTGTGTGACATATGTGGAGGATGAATATTTATAAATGAATAAATCCATGAAGAAATAAACTGGCGTAATGTTCCAGTTTTTGCAGCTCGATAGAACGTGAATGATGAATGTGGGACTTTTTGAAGCTTTCTCGCAGGCAGATTGAACACATCTCTACTGTACTGTACGCTGTACAGTATCTGACGCTGGATGTTTCATTGATTAAGGGCCGTACGCTTCACTGCTTTCTCGTCTGTTATTGGAGATGGTATCAAGAGCCTTATTACTGATCTGCTCTCCAGCACTTGCTTAAACAGAGAAGAAGAGGAACAATGCTTTTCATATTCATCAGCTGGGCTCAATTTAAAGATTTTTATTTTTATTTTATTTTTTGCTGCCCCTGGGAGCCAGTAGTTAAGATTGTTATGTTCCATGGCATTATTTGTATTTGTCAAAAAATGAAATGTTTTGCTATTTTTCCAAGATTAGCTGGAAGACGACCGAAGCAAGTTTTCTTTAAAAGGTAATTGGATAACAGATATAAAACCTATTATAATGGTTTCCTGATTTGGAATAATAGCCGTAATTTCTTTTTGAAAACTCCAACCCTAACCATCAGTGGTGATCAAGCAGATCCGGGAAAAACATATGAATGGCATCACACAAATTGTAAAATATAACATGTAAAATAGTTATGAGTTACCCTGAAAGGAAATTGATTAAACTTATGCATTTGGTAGATGGTGTTATCAAAGAGATTTGCAAATGCAAAACATAAATGTATGTACATTTGTACACATTATTTGGATTTACCTTCAAAAGTGTCATTTCCACACTGAAAAAATGATTTTTGCAATTAACAATAATTTATAATGTAGAGGTAGAGTAAATGTAAACATAATTATTAGTCTATTTTAGAGAGGCATGAGCTTTTTAGAGAGTGTGTTCTGTACCACTTTTCTGTACCAATTTTTAAAGCAAAAACATATTATTTTATTCATATTTTTGACTGCATAATGGTAGGCTATTATAGCTACAAAGACAAACTGGACCATACTAACCAGACAAACTTTGACCCCTTGGGCATGATCGGTGACTAGAGGCTGGAATACACTACATAAAATTTTAAATCTTAATAGATGTTTGATATAATAGATGTTGGATGGAATCATAAGCTATGTTTCTATGCAAAGTTGCGTAAAACATTTGCGAATAAAGCATTGTTTCCATCCAACAAGTCAAAGAGAACAAAATTGTCACTTCCTCATAAACTGTCACTAAATATCACTAAGAAAAGTAGGAGAAGCCACTGCATATAATAATTTCCATTTTTAATAAATAACTTGTGCCTTAGAGTGAGCAGAGGAAACAATAAATGTGATTATTGCTGTTTGAGAATGCAGTCATGTAAGACAGTTCTGAGAGGCAATTATACTAAAATACTTTGATGACAGACTTTGCACAGGCATATTAGAATGACCAAAACAACATTTCAGATGCCGTGCAACAAGATCAGTCCACTGGTTAGTCAAAATATCCAGTTCCATTGCACAAAGTCAAATTACTTTTTAGAGGCGCAAGGAGGAATTTGTTTGGCAAATGCGTTTCCATCTCCAACTATTCACATTGAAGTCAAAAATCACCTCAAGCGAGTACAAAAAACGTTTTTGTAAATTAAGGGATTATTGTTTTCTTTCAAAATTTGCCATTTCCATCACTTGATTCTGATGCGACACTTCACACTGCGCATAAACATAGGGTGACGGAAACAAAAATAAATAAATAAAAAATCGTTTTGCTCATCATGCAGAACTGTAAGATCTTGCTCTGACTTTCAACATTTATCGTCAAACTACAAATCCATGCAAAAATCTGAAAAAAAAACCAAACAAAAAAAAATCATGTATTGTATTCCAGCCTCAACTTTCTCACACCTTGTAAATCAATTTAGATTTCAAATCCAGCGTGAACTGGGAGGTTGTGCAGAATGCAGGTGAGCAGCATTCATCAAAACTAGCATTGTCTTCCCAACAATCACAGCTGCTGTTCGCCACATTGGTTTCTAAAGCGAAACATCGATCATGACTACACAGACGCAGCGTTAAAAAAGAGCTCATCCCTCATGTGGCAGATAGAGAGCTGATAGTTTGCTTAGATTCTCAAATTTTATAGTGGGACAGATGATAGCATGTAAAACCAGGCATCAATCACGACACCTTTCGCGTTCCTCGCACGCTGACCGTTTCCTGAAGATGATGAAGCCGATGGCGTGCCGCGGTGTTTACGCACAGCGTGAGGCGGTGAACTGGTGTTGGCTCAGCACTGTTGAGAAGACCCATGATTTGATATATTAAACCTAATATCTCAGTGACATTTCTCAGGACAGATTTTCATCGGCAGAGTTTCATCCACACTTTTGGGTCCCATTCTTGATAAATGACCCCAGACGTTAATTTCATCTGTGCAGAGCAGTAGCGACGGCCCACTGTGACCACGCAGGGTAGAGAAACTTTGAGCGGCGAAAGGGAGAGAGCCAGAAAATGGACAGCGCAATTAATGGAATTGACATTAATTTGACAGAGTGCTGGCTAACGTATGAAGTCGCTGGCAGTTCATAAGAATACTATTAAGCATGCATTAGCATGCAAAGGCAAAGCTCGATATGCATTCAGTGTGGCAGGCAAAAAGAAAGCACATGCAGTTTAACCGGACTTGTTTGTACATCTCAGGTAAACGTGAGCGCAAAACTTTAAAGCATTACTCGAACTGGCTGCAAAACACTGCAAATAGGTTTATGAGTTTCTCGGCACACACACAATATAGGAGAGCAACGCATGGCTTATGTGCCCTTGAGAAAAGCAATTATGCGTGTGCATTCGTATCAACAAACAACTCCCACTGTGCGCCCTGACTTGAAGCATGAGCATCCATGTAACAGCCAAAGGCCATTACCAATCCCCATTAACACTAATCAAAAACCACTTTACTTGATAAGAGCTCAGGGGTCGCCTTCGAGCGACCCACCACATCCAACCCGAACTGTTATTGACCCACCCCAATCAAGGTACCAGTTAGGCTCATAGTTTTGCCATTGATAAAAGATGGTAAACTGGATTTCCAATTATATCTCTGAGGAGAAAAGTCTAAAAAATAAAAAAAAACGCCTTTCTGGAATCAGCTGTGGTTAGCCTTTGGGTTATCTGCCTGAGAGGGGATTTGACTGGTCTCCAAACAATATGGCTCCAGAGAGACTTCCCTGCTGCAGAATGTAATTATGCAGATGTAGTTAGAGGGAATGTGTGTGTGGAACCAATCGCACACTTTGCTTTTATGCTGGGTCTCAACTCTGGTGAGTGTGGGACTTACTGGAAGCTTCACAGCTGGAGCGTATGAAGACGACAACAACAGGGTTGTGACAGAATGTGAGGATGAAATATGGGTTGGTTTGCCCAGAAATGCAAGTTCTGTCATCATTTACTCACCCTTATGTTTTCCCAAGCCAGTGTGACTTTGTTTCTCAGTGGAACACAATAGGTGTAGGTTGAATAGGTTGAATGTTCAAGCTACTCTTTTAATACAGTGAAAGTGAACAGCCTGATGAACATGAATGCAGATGAGCTCTAAAAAAGGCTCTTATTTTCTCTATTGACAAACTGTGAACTATGACTCTTGCCTCAAGAAAGAATCAGAGATACTATGGCACTTGGATTCATTGTTGCGGACGCAGATGGTGGTTTAATGCTGTGGATGATGTTTTCTTGGGACACCTTAGGCCCCATTATCCAAAAGCACAATCCCTGACAGCTGTCAGGTATCTGAACATTGTCGCAGGCCATGAGCACCCATTCATGGCAACTGTGTTCTTTGCCGGTGATAGCCATTACCAACAGAATAATGCACCATGCCACAATTGTCAAGGAGCAGTCCAAGGAACATGATCTTAATTTCTGTTAATGCCTTGGCCTCCAAATTCACTTGACATTAACCACCATCCTGCAAAGTACAGGAACCTGCTGTTGATATTATGGTACCAGATACCCCAGGAGATCTACAGTATCTCCACCTTGTTAAAACAGTGCCATCTTCATGCGATATGAGATGAGATATGGAATGAAATTAAGGTGACTAAATAATAAAATAACGTTAATTTTTTGGTGAATGTTTGTGCTTTAATTCACTCCAGTCTTTCGATTGTCTTGAGGACTTTCATCCAAACCCCACTTTTAATCCAAATTACCCCCAGATATTGATAGTTTTTGTTGCGATTCTTTTTCAGCATTGCATTGATCACTGGCCAAATGGCGCTGCTTTAATCTACTGCCTCTATCCTAAATGAAATTACACATTCAAGGTTTGATGCAAAGGCAGATGAAGGCATATTTGAACATTCAAAAGTGAGCATTCCCAAAATTAATTTCATCTCTGGGGTTCATGCATATTTAATAGAGAGGGCTAGAATATCACGGGGTAATACAATCCAAGCAACTGGCGAGTAGAGAGAGAGAGAGAGAGAGAGAGAGCAAGAGAAAAGAGAGAACTGCAGTTGTTGTCATGAGCAATAACTCTCAACGGTGCTGGGAAACAAAATAGGCAGGATGCTTTTGATGAAAGAGCCAAGAGTGTGGAGGCCCAGGTTAAATGCTGAGGATCCGCGGAGACCTCCGTATACCGGGAGAAATGCTGATAACTGACTGACAATAATTGACGAGCCCCACGGACACCATCCCAGGAGACCCACCCGTGTCTGCCTTCAGTCATACTAACAAGTCACCGAATTCACAGTCGCGTGCTTGTGATAAATGCCCACACGAGTCCATTACTACTATACAAATCACATTTATACAAAATGATCTGATTAGATGTAAATGACGTAAAGAGGGCTAGGTGATAATCAGTATTTCAGTCATTTAATTAAAACATTTGTTTTTCTCACTCAATATCTACCAAGCTTCCATTTTTTTTTGCTACTTAGATTCAGTGTTTAAAATTACATTTACATTTTCCATTTAGCTGACACTTTTATCCAAAGCAATTTACAATTGCTATATAGAGGTGGCACGCCTCTGGAGCGACTAGGGGGTTAAGTGTCTTGCTCGAGTGAGGTCGTACAAATTCGTACGAATAAGCCACCTCTTAAAATACGTACGAATTGGCCCATATGATAGCGTTGGAACAAACTGAACTGATTCACCAAAATATGTCAGAGGTGGCACGCCTCTGGAGCGACTAGGGGGTTAAGTGTCTTGCTCAGGGACACATTGGTGTCTCACAGTGGATTCGAACCCAGGTCTCTCACACCAAAGGCATGTGTCTTATCTACTGCACCAACACCACCCCAATGAAATAAAACAGTATAAAAAAAGAGCAGGTTTTAAAGCTTTTAAAAGAGCAGGTCATATGGGTTTTCGAAAAAGATAGACTCAGAATCACCATGATGAATCGTTATATTTTTGAATCTTCTGCCTGTTACATCACCGAGTAACACATTAGCATAATCCCGCCTGCCCACGAAATACGAACACTCTCTGTGTCGAGAAGATGCTGTGGTCCACCATACCACAGCAATACAATTCAAACTTTTTGCTGTGCTTGTCATTATACAGAGGACTGCTTCTCTAATCTTGCCTTTTATCCTTGTTGGCTTCTGATCTTCTTTATTTGGACCAACAAGCATCTCCGAACCACAACCTGTAGGTACGATTGATATGTTATGTGTACATTTTCAATTGAAAGCCAGGGTTCCACTGGTATATTTACATTCCATAGCCTAAATATGATGTTATTGAGGTTGCTACAACCCGCGACATCAAAAACAATCACAGACTTGGCAACAGAGATGGTAGTGCTCTCTATCTTGCTCAAATGCTTCTCTTTGTGCCAATCACAACAGGCATGGCCAGTTGGCCAATCAGAGCAAAATAGGCTTATGAATGGGAGGGGTTTACAAACATTTTGCTCAGAACTGAATAGAACGAACTGTTTTGAAATCATGGACAAATTACTCTATGTGTAAATGTATATTCTGGGAAAATTACAGCGTTTTCTGACCTTAGATGCAGATAGTGTTGCAGGTGGCTCCAACACAATATTAGGACGGTTTAATAAGACCTGCTCTTTAAAATGAACTCAAGGATGAGTATTTAATAATAAATAAATACAATACAACTATTGTAAAAAGTATCATTATTAAAACACATTCATTAAAAAAAGAAAATACAATTTAAATGTACTGGCAATTATCTATTCATTTTACAAACCTTTCTGTTAACACTAAAACAATGTGATGCAAAATTCAAAATACAGGGAAAATAATAAACAAATACATAAATACGGAATATTCCTTCATAATAATACAAAATATTTTGCCCTATTTTGAACATACTTGTTTATGTATTTGTTTGTTTTAATGTGAATATTAGCAAAACATATACTTAAAAAAATAAAATAATAATAATTGAGGCTAGGACTTTTCAAGTGAAGACAAAAGGAAATCAATCAGAATTTCACGGGAACAAACCAACCCGATCTCACGGCAATTCGTACATTTTTCACAAGGTGGCTTATCCGTACGAATTCGTACGACCACACTCATACAAATTCATACGATTGTTGCCAAATCGTACGTATTTTACGAGTTGCACAATTCGTATGAATTTGTACGAATGACCTACACTTAACCCCGCCCCTAAACCTAACCGTCACTGAGGTTTAGACAAATCGTATAAAATCGTACGAGTGAGGTCGTACAAATTCGTACGAATAAGCCACCTCTTAAAATACGTACAAATTGGCCCATATGATAGCGTTGGAACAAACAGAACTGATTCACCAAAATCAATCAAACCATATGTATGCTTAATATGTTTACTAA
Source organism: Carassius gibelio (assembly GCF_023724105.1). Taxonomy (NCBI): domain Eukaryota; kingdom Metazoa; phylum Chordata; class Actinopteri; order Cypriniformes; family Cyprinidae; genus Carassius; species Carassius gibelio. The sequence goes on from NC_068419.1 coordinate 19,559,819, forward strand.
AGTCTTAAGTCAAATTAATGTCTTAAAGTCAGTTTGAAATCAAAATTGATCTTTTTTTTTCTTTATTAATGCATGTTTCTGGCATTATTCTGCATGATTTGTGAGTGCATATTAAAATATTTGTCTTCATAAATTTCGCTATTTACAAGTTAAGACTAGCCTAATGACAGAATCATCTTAATGATCAAATGCACTAAACACAATGTTACTTAATTTGCATTGTAAGCTAAGTATTACAAACGAATCATTCATATTCCATGTATCACCTGAAATAACATGACAGCTTGTTACATGAGGTTCACCACAAAGCATGTGTAATCTTCACAGTGTTACATATGTAAAACTGTACATGTAAAGCGTAAACACGGCACACTGTGATTTCATTCCCCTCCACTAATTTGCATGTCTCTTATGACAAAAAGTGTTTGTCTCTTATTTACTTATTGTGTTCATGGTGCGGATTGTGTATTCCTCCTGTGTGTGAAAAATGAGGCATGAAACAGCGTTGTCATGCTGAACAGAATTTTAATTACTGACTGTCGCTCTCCTTCAGTGTTAGTACGCCCCAGCAGCTCCGAAACAACTGCAAAATAACCCGACGCGAGGCAAGTCACCATCATTACAGACGCTACCGGCTCTCTTCTAAAAGCTGTAACACAATTAAAAACCCAGCAGCCAAGCTACCATTATACCACCTTGGTTAAAAAATAAATAAATAATAAAATTAAAAAACTAATCAATTCTTAACCATGGCGTCCATCTGGAATATGAAGTCTGGGGAGTGCAGAAAAAAACTGACTTTTTTTGATAAAAGCGCATTCATTTGCATTTAAAATGTGCGTTTTAATTGAGCCTGTTTGCGTAATTAGGAGAAGAGAAATGGCATTTTTTGCACACATGTGAGACACACAAGCTTCTTCCAGGCAACTGAGTGTTTCATGACATTGTACCCGATCCCCGGCGGAACCCGTGCATCCAGGCCTCTTAACCAAGGTTAAAGAGACTCATCAAAATAAAACCTAATCATTAGCATACTTCGCTGGCTGACACCCACACCAGCCAAGAGAGCTATTGCAGTCACACACACATACACACATACACAAACACACACACACACACACACACACACACATCCAGGCCTGGTAAATCATCTGCACCCTTGTCTTTGACGTGGGCTTCTTTTATTTCCTCACGGCCTAAATTGAGTCGTAAAGACGTATAAAAATAATGGCGCGGCGAACCTTGTTTCAGTCACCCATTTTTATTTCGCTACAGGCCCCCTGTGGGCTGTTTGTGGCCACATTAGAACGTTGACACATTAATAAGTGTTGAGATATTTACACACGTTGACCTCCATCCCGACAGCGCCGTAGTTTGGGCTTGTTGGTGAGCGCTAAAGTTGAATTATATCTAATCACTTCAAGGGCTGATAGCGTGAAGCGTGTTGTGCTCAGCACATGGCTGGCTATATGTTTACCCATGGGATCTTGAGAAAGGATGGTGAATGTGTATACAGACCAACACAATGGTGCTCTGGTTAATCTTTAGTCCGGTGGGAGATCTGAAATATGACAGGCATTTTCATTCCTTCCCCCCCTTTGAGTTACCCATTAATAGTATGGCAGGGTTACCAAAAAAAAAATTCTTCTGAAATCACTATTTGATTTTATGACACATAGTGTTCCTCATAAGATGCATATAGGAGAGATGACGTGTTATTTTTTTAAAAAAGTTATTTGTTAGCATGGTTCTAAGCTAACGGCAAGACACCCTAAGTTTAAAATATGTAGTTCTACCTAATGAAAATGATCTATTTTAATGTATTTTATCTTGAATATACTTTGAAATTGATCATATGTGCAAAATGCATTTCATACTGAAAAGTAACAATAAAAGTTCTAATGAAAATTATTTATATTTCGTTACATATTTTTTTCACTGCAATGCTTTTCCATTTGTTTTTCATATGTAACAAAAGGCTAGATAGACATCTCTGACCATTGCATTCACATCTCGTGTTTTACACCATCTTGTGCACAATGCAGCACTCTAACAGAATGAAGCTGAAGTTAAAAGGAATTCAGCTTTTAATATTAAATCACTTTTATTTAAAACTCAAACACGTGTCCTGTGTGGATGTCCCCTTACAAATTTGGCAACTACTGTGGTAACATTATTTATTTTGTTATATATTTTTAAAAATGCCAATCATGTAGTAATTCCCATGTTTACAAGATGTGATCAAAGTGCACTTTTTTTACAGCTGTAACAGAAAACATAGTATGTTCTGGTTATGTAATGCTGTTCCAAGGAATCTATAGGGAGTAACTACTGAAAAAAGCTGAATGTAGACTATGTAGTAATATGATGACTGTACATTTCTTGGCAGCAGCTTTTTTATAGAGTAGTTTTACATTTTCTTGGTTTTTGTGTCTCAATGCACCTGTAGATTTACAGCTAAGCAAACTGAGGCAGAACATGGTTTCCTTGAATGTCTGTAGGAAGTCATATTTATTAGTAGTCTGTGAGCGGTGTTGACAAATCTTCAAATTGGCTACTTTTATACTGCTTTCACAGTTTTTTTATTTTTTACTTCGGTGGACTGGAATGTGTTTAAGACCAAGGTGGAACACCCTGGAAATAAATTTTAACCCCCATCCCCGGAATACAACATTGTAGTTATAATCATCTTCCTATGGAACGCGATTTGGCTAGTTTTTTTACTCATACCTGGCATCCCTGTTCAGGAGGCTAATTTTTTTTTTCATGCACTGCCGCTCTCCAAGCCTGTCCATTACCAGGACATGCAATTCAGTGCGCTATAATGAAGCAGTGGGACGGAGATTGTTGCCACCATAAACACTCTAATTCCTTGATTCATTAGGCCTCATTCAGCGGACAAGGTGCACAATAAATTACGCTCTATACTGGCTGCTCAGTGGACTCTGATTGAGACAGACTGGGGAACAGTTTATGTGTCTGCTGCCTCCTCGGTTTGAATGCCTGCTATCTTAGTTGCTTGTTCCTCCAGGGTATTGGGATTTTCTGTCTGTGTTCGTCATAGGGAAGGCTAGCCAGGCTAATCTCCTTCAGAAAGCGGCCATCTGTAAAGGAGACATTCACACAAACATGCATCCACACACACCCTGAGCGGCAGCAAGCATGCAAACAGCTCGACCGTTTTCGGATGTCATCCCGTCATCGGTGTACTCATCTGTTGAAGCCAGTGGAAATGTAGCAGTCTTCAGAAACATTTCAAAGTAGTCTGGCAAAGACACAAACATGCACACGGACTTCTAAGTGACAGATGACTCAACTGAATCTCTTCCATTACTCAGAGTTACCGCTGAGGAAAATCATATTTCATGTTTTTATTTCACAGTTTCATAAATATGTTACTAAAAGCTTTATCATAAACAGAGGTAAAAAATGCTGCATTCAGCGACTTTGTTAGTACACAGATGCGCATTGATGCATTTGATCAATGCGTCTAAAGCCCATCAAAGGCTGACTGAGTGAAAATGTCTCTATCTTCATGAATTTGAGGAATATTATCCAAAGAGCTTATACTTTTCGAGGGGTGGCTGTACTTCAAATATCTCATTTAATCTACAAGTAACTCTTTTCATCCTCAGGTTTCCATGGCAACAAAGCCACAAGGAGACAGTGGAGATGCATGCATGTATTTTGGGCTTTTGGAGCAAGTCTTTTACTCAGGGGTTGCCGTCTTTTTGGGGTATTGCTGAGCAGAATGAGTTATCTCACAATCACTTCATCTCACTCTTTTACTACTTTTCTAGTTAAATGGAAAACATAGGCTCAGTGTAAAACTGTGGCTGTACTGACATTTTTGGCAAAACTCCACGTCCAGACATATATTTCAATACAGTTTTCAGCTGAAATGTGTGAAAAGTGGCAGTAAAGTACCGTAGTGCATTATTTGCAATTACTGATATATTATATATTGTCATCAGATAAACCCAAGCTTCACATGACTCTTCTGATGTAGTAAATTTGTACAGTAGCTCACCCGGTACAGCATTGCATTCACAATATACAGAGTTCTTGAGTACTCTGTCTTTTGAAACACAAGTGACAATAGAAGAAATAATGAAAAAAAGTTTAAAAAATATACCAATGCTTTTATAATCTCAAAATAGTTTTTTTCAAAATTCGGGCTGAACATTGGTAATGAAATAATTTTTTTATGAACAACGACATTAGATTAGACATTATCGACAACGCAAACATTATATTTGTTTTGTCAAATATGCATTTGATCTCATATGACCTAATGTTAGGGCCTGCATTAACACTGTTTGACCAGTGTGATGCTGTAGCACACGACTGTAATTCAGCCCTTCTTGCAATTCTTTCTTCCAATAAAACAAAACACACTTATGAGTAGAGCAAACAGAGACGAACCAGTAGATTTTTACAAAACCACAAATAAAAAAAATGACGTCACGTTTAAAGGCCCCAATATACTTTCTTTGTTTAGAGGTAAAGCATTTGGTATATGCAATTAGTTCCCACATCTTTTTTCAAAAGTGTGCTCAACTGTTTAGAAGCAGATCTCTTAGTGGTAAACTTCTTTATGAGGCAGTTGTTAAGCCCCTTCTGAAAAAGAGCAATCTTGATAACAGACCATTATCAAATCTTCCTTTCATAGGCAAGATTATTGAAAAGGTAATTTTTAATCAGCTGAACAACTACTTAAATTCAAATGGATACCTGGACAATTTTCAGTCTGGCTTCCGACCAAATCACAAAACAGAGTCAGTGCTCATTAAGATAATAAATTATATTAGCTTTAATTCTGACTCTAGCAAAATAACAGTGCTGGTACTACTAGATCTTAGAGCTGCGTTTGTCACTAACGATCATAACATATTTCTAGAGAGACTGGAAAACTGGGTTTGGCTTTCTGGAATGGTTCTCATTTGTTTCAGGCCATACTTAAAAGCATGAGGTTATAATGTGAGTGTAATCGAGAATAAGTCTAAGTGGACGTCCATGACATGCGGAGTCCCACAAGGTTCAGTTATTGCACCACTCTTGTTTAGCTTGTATATGCTCCCACTAAATAATAATAATGAGATAATCACAACTATGCTGGTGATACTCAAATTTCCTAGCCTTATCACAAAATGACTACAGCCCTATTGATTCCCTCTGCCAATGCATTGATGAAGTTAGCAGTTGGATGTGCCAGAACTTTCATTATTTAAACAAGAAGAAAACTGAAGTCATTGCATTTGGAAACAAAGATGAAGTTTGTAAAGTGAACACCTAGCTCGAATCTAGGGGTCAAACAACAACAACAACAAAAAAAAGTAAATAATCTTGGTTTGATTCTGGAGACAGACCTTAGTTTCAGTAGTCATGTCAAAGCAGTAACTAAATCAGCATACTATCATCTCAAAAACATTGCAAGAATTAGATGTTTTGTTTACTGTAAAGACTTGGGGAAACTTGTTTAATGCCTTTATCACCAGCAGGGTGGACTATTGCAATGGTCTCCTCATCAGCCTTCCCAAGACGACTCAAGACAGCTGCAGCTCATCCAGAACGATGCTGCCAGGATTCTGACTAGAAGCAGAAAATCTGAGCATATCACACCAATCCTCAGGTCCTTACACTGGCTTCCAGTGACTGATTTTATAGTACGTTTACTCATTTAAATTCACTTAATGGTCTGGGACCTAAATACATTGCAGATATGCTCACTGAATATAAACCTAACGGACCACTCAGATCATTAGGATCAAGTCAGTTAGAAATACCAAGGTCCAAGGGTTCACACAGAACAAGGGTTCTGCTTTTAGTTATTATGCTGTTAGAGTTGGAACCAGCTTTCAGAAGAGATCATATGTGCTAAACATTTTGAATGAGCACTGTGCTACGTCTGAACTGATTGCACTGTATTATATGTATAATATTTTTTTTTATTATTATGCTTAACGTTTTAAATTTATTTTAAATATATTTTTAAATCATATTAAAAGATTAAACAGAAGGTTAAAGTAAGTGCTTTGAAGGTAAATAAAATGTGTGCAAAGAAAGAAAAGTTTGTTGCTTAATCAGTTTGACTTCTGAGCTCTATTTTTTTGGTTTATGATGGTCAAAGTAATTAGTGGGTGAAGTAGTGGAATAGTTAGGTATTTTGGGAGGATTTTCTACTTAGTGGGGAAGAGCTTGAACACAGTTTGAGAATGTGTGTATTTGTGTTTAAGGGATAGTTCACCCAAAAATGAAAATTGTATGTTTATATGTTTACCCCCAGGACGTCCAATATGTAGGTGGCTTTCTTTCTTCAGTAGAATGCAAACTGAGATTTTTAGCTCAAACCGTTTCTGATTCACGCAATGTGCAAACTGTTCGAACTCTCCTAAGTGTGTCTTCCTGAGCATGTTCTCAAGCAGGGCATGAGGAGGCTTCCTCTTCTTCTTGCTTTACAGCGGATGCAGACTTAAAAGTGCATTACTGCCAACAAACTGTGCTTGTTTTTTTACTGTATGTTTTAGCCGTGATTCCCATCCACTTACATTACAAGACTGATAGACTGCAACAGTTTTCAGTTTAAAAAAAAAAAAAAAAAACTCAGTTTGTGTTCTACTTAAGAAACAAGATCACCTACATCTTGGATGCCCTGGGGGTAAGAAGATGAACATCACATTTTCATTTTTGGGTGAACTATATCTTTAAGATCACAATACTAACAGTAGGTTTTTAAATCCCTTGTTTTCATTTTTGGGATTATTATTATTATTATTATTATTATTATTATTTTACTTCCTTTTATGTAAAGCACTTTGAACTGCCATTGTGTATGAAATGTTCAATATAAATAAACTTGCCTTGACCTTTATAGTGCTACACGCAATAACAGAAATTAAACAATAATGAAAGCCTTGGGAAACAGTTTAGCAGTTAAGCAAGCATCTGAGCATTGGGGGCTGGGGGGTGTTCCTTTCTTTAAAATTTGAAAGGATACTGTGGCAAAGTTTTTTATTTATTTTGCAACTAAATTTCAATACCGTGTTTGAAGCGATAAGCAATTTAATCGCTACATGAAAATTTGACACTGTCATATGCTTAGTGGGTAATACGTTATTTTCAAATGTGATAGAACATTAATCTTTTAGCACCACTCAACAAACATTATTTTCCAATGAGCCTGGGATGAAAATTAAGCTGATTTTCATGACTGTGTGTTCTTTTTATCAATGCAGATGGAACACCGTTGTTCAGTGCATTATTGTGTAACCGGTGGATGCCACTTTTCAAGCTAATGGCTCTTATGAGTTGATTATTTTTCACATTTCAGTAACAAACCAGTGAAACCCGATTATTAAGCTAATGTTTGGTGTAATGATGATGGTTCTTTTTAGATAATCAGATATTTAAAGTCGGACCAATAAAGTTTAATTCCCAATCTCATGGTTCTTTTAAATAAATAAAAAAGTCCAGTGTTAAATTGTACAATTCATTTCTACAAATTAGTCTTATTTATAATTTTAACATTGACATACATATTGCATCCTTTGAAGAGGACATTTGGTGACTGACATGAGCAATACCTTGTTCAAGACTAGAACATTCAAGGGACCAGTGCAGAGCAATTTTTCCCGCCAAAAACTGACTTTTATTCAATGGAACTGGAAGAGGGAAGGCTGACTCTTCTAATCTGACTCTTATCCTGAGGCCAGATAAAAGCTGCCACGCTGAGGTATTTATTAGTATCGTGTCCCTAATTATAGCATCCAACTAAGAATTCCTTTTGTGCGGCCAATATAATACCGCACCATGTTGCTTCTCAGTGGCAGCGAATTTGACACCTAAACACTTTCAGGCCAGATCTCTCTCCCATCGCCAAATCACCCAACCAAGAGTGTGAAGGCTAGCAGGAATTCACATTGGTGCTCATTTGAAGCTTATTTTGGAAAATTTGAAACTGAACTGGCTATGAAAATGGTGGCAACTTAGCACACTGAATTCTTGACACGTAACAGCGTCCGGAAGCCTTTCATTTCAACGATACGATTAAAAAAAAAACACCCCTTCATCATTTCAGTCCATATAGAGGTCTTGTAAAATAACACCCACCATTCCACAGGCGTTCTCTACAGACTTTTCTTCCGTCCCAACAGATGCTGAGTCGCCGGTTAATTAGTTTGTTTTGGAGATGGCCAATGAACCGCCGCTGAGGCATGTAAGTGGCTTCTTTGGCTTGTTTGCATGAAATTATCCCACCGCCCAAAACCCTCAGAGCTACATAGAATTATGATAAGTATGTTATTTACGGCATCCTCTGCCATAGATCTCGCTGAGCCAAACGTCATTACAGAAGAGTGAAAAATTTCGGCTCGGGTAACAACTCAGTCAATCTCAGCCATGCGTTTAGAGCAATTTACATCACATCAAATTTCTGCCCCACAACAGGATTTCCTCGCTGCCCCTGAAAATTGTCAGCCAGATGACTGACCTCATGTAAATTCATGAACACGGGGGAGAAGTGCATGTACGGCGTGTCTCATCGAACAGGAGGAGGTGCTGATGTGTTTTCCAGCCTGGCGTCGCACCTGCTGAACTGGCTGCACTGATGCTGACTCAGGCGTTTTCCTCCCGTGCGCTTAAAGCACTGCAAGCTTTTAAGAAGCACAAGCCTATATCTGACACGGATGCCCCCCTCACAAGCAGGAACGATTACCACCCAGACATTAAAAGAAAGAAGTGAGGGGGAAAATCGTTGATCATCAGAAGGAAACGCATTACTCAGGCGTCCAAGCTCAATAAGTGCTTTTTCATGCAATTTCTTCATAGTTGTGGTTGATGTGTCAACGTCAATTCATTTTTGCTGCGACGCTCTGATCTTAAACTCTATTTTTGGTTCCCACAATTCCAAAAGACAGATTACTGGCAATTTGTAGACAGCGGTAAGTCTCCTCAGCATTTCCTTAAAATCTGTTATGCTGTGCGTAATTCTTTACTGTAGCCAAAAGCTATTTAGGTTAGCGTCTGCTGACACTGTTTGTAATAGAGCTAAAAGCCCTGATTTAATTGAGCTCATTTGAGACGACGTGGAGCAAAACCTTTTCTTTTGATGTACTGATGAGATTTCATTAGAACTAATAGTTTGTTTAGAGGCTGCCGCTCTTAATCTGAGAACACGACCCGTATTAGCACGGCCTACACTGTTCTTCATTGATTTTCATTAAACAAATTATCACTAAATACACACACAAAGCACCTTGCAGCAACACATCCTAGTTGCCATGGATATTGTAATAGTCTGAAAGAGCATGTGCAGTGTTGTCCTTGAAGTAACATGAAAAGTAAGGTCGCTGTGCTTCGCCTTTGGAAAGCTGAGGGAAACGTTCTGTGAGAAAAACCGAGGTGCAAAGGGGCCACACACACATGTACACACAGCATTCACTAATGACCTTTTGTCTTTTGACATTTTCATTAAAGCACAAAGTAGGTTTCTGTTCCTTATCAACAGCATTTGCAGCTAGAGCAACAGTGATAATGGTCTTGGCTGCTGCGGTGGTCTAGATAGAGATTGCTTCAGGTGCAAAAATATGAGATGGAGAAACTGTAAGATTATAGAGTGTAATAACAGGAGATACTGCAGCTGTGATTCTATGAATATGACTAACAAAAGGACTACTAAAGCTTAAAAGAATTGTTCACCCAAAATGAAAATACGGTCACAATTTATTTCCACTTATGTCATTCCAAACCTGTAACTCACAAAGACACACAAAAAAAGTTATTTTGCTGAATGTTAACGCAACAGATTGGAGAATGGAGATTTGTCATGAAATGTCATGTAAAAGCCACTCATATATATATATATACATATATACTGTACCTTGTCTGTACAAGACAAGGGATATATTATGGAATGTATGGACAGCGATAAATATTAAAATAACCCCAGTCAAAAGTTTGGGAACTCTTCGGAAGTTTCGTAATTCTGTCTGTGGTTACCTGGCTGATCCACGACACAATGTTTTTTTGTTTTGTGATGGTTGTTCATGAGTCCCTTGTTTGTTCTGAACAGTTAAACTGATCACTGTTCTTCAGAAGAATCCTTGGGGGAGAAAACTTTTGGAATTTGAAGATCAAGGTCAATCTTACTTATTTTTTCTTCAGGGAAACATGCAAATATCTTCTGTTGCTTCCGAAGGGCAGTACTAAATTAAGAAAAATGTGGACATCATCCTGTTCAAATGTTTTCACCCCCAGTTCTTAATGCATTGTTTCCTTCTGAAGCATTAGTGAATGTTTGAACCTTTTTTAATAGTTGTGTTTGAGTCCCTCAGTTGTCCTCAGTGTAAAAAAGATTAATCTGAAAATCATACAGTCCCTGCTGGAAAGGGGTCAAATATGCAAAAGATGCTGGAAACTGATGAATCTGCAGGACCTGGATGCATTTTCTGAAAAGCAACAAACAAGGGACACATGAACAACTATCACAATAGAAAAAAAAAAAAAAAACCGTCATGGATCAACAGGTAATTACAGTAATAAGAACCAAGGGTGAATGGGGCTATTTAATAATTTCAAATATTTCATTCCTTTATATATATATATATATGTTTTTGTGACATATCAGGACACAACTCTGTATAATGACATGGGTATGACACAGGTATTACAAGGAAAGGGTGACTTATGAGGACATAACCTATGTCCCCATTTTTCAAAACGCTTATAAATCATACAGAATGAGTTTTTTTTTGAGAAAGTAAAAATGCACAAAGTTTCCTGTTAGGGTTAGGGTTAGGGGTAGGGTTGGTGAAGGGCGATAGAATATACAGTTTCTACAATAGAAAAACCATTACACCTATGGGATGTCCCCACTTTTCACAAAAACAAACATGTGTGTGTGTGTGTGTGTGTGTGTGTGTGTGTGTGTGTGTGTATGAAGAGTTTGGTTCCCAAAAAAAAAGAGAAGATGCTATGTGAAAGTTTGAAACAGAAAATAGTGATTTTCATCTTGCCACATTCTAAGTAAATATATATATATATATATATATATATATATATATATATATATATATATATATATATATATATTACTCAAATTCAAATCAAAATGGATTTACTGCACTATACAGACTATTTTGATGGTATTTTTTTTTTCTTCAAAGAAATCTGTCTCCATTCACTTTCATTATAAGTAAAAGTGCAGCTTCGACATTCAGCAAAATATCTCCTTTTGTGTTCCACAGAAGAAAGGGGGTTAAATGGTTTTGGAATAATGTGACAGTGATTAAGTTATGACAGAATTTAGATTTTCAGGTAAAATAAACCTTTGAGACACAATTGGTGAGGGGAAAAAGTGTCAGTGTTCAGGGTGCCTCATTTGTCTGTGTTGTGCTGTCACTTTCAGCAGCTCATGACCTGGGCAGTCAGCGTTGATCTTGCGGCGCTGGGTACACAGATCACAAGCTGTTTCTCCCTCACCTGTCGCTGGTTCCCCTCTTCCTTCATAACCTCTGCTTTATTGTCCTTCCTTGAGAGTAGATTGTTTGGTGTGTTCCGTGTTCACGTTGTTATGAGTGCTTTTGTTCAAGCACTTCCCTTGTTTCACTGTCCCCAGGACACCTAGTGTGGAGAGACAGCCGCTCGTTCCCTTGCTCCCTCTCTGGTTGACTGTCCTGTGTGAACTCTGGGTCTGGGACATCTTCCACAGCCTGTGAGGTCCGCATTACTCTAGAAGGACTAGTTCGCTGTTTTTCTTAATGTTCTATTGTTTTGGTTTTGCTTTGTCTCTGTTTTTCACCTACTTCTCTGCATTTGAGTCCTGTGTTATTCCGGGGATCTAACAAAAAGCAGTAAGCTGTCAAAAAATGCAATTTTGGAATTAATTAAATTAAAACAAGCATGCACCCAAACACAGATACCAGCATTAATCAAAAAATATCCTGTTAAAAAAAAAAAAACATGTCACGGTCTGCCGAGTGTAACTACACATGATTGACTGACATAAAATCAAAATAATTGCCCAGAAATAACCCTGCCAATCAAGCAATCAGCCGTCTGTAATTGTCAGGATGGCGACTGGCACTATCAGCATGTGCAGCCGTGTCAACACCTGGGCCAGTCTCAACACACAACCGCTCAAATCACAGGCCTGTGACACCTATAATCATACACTTTCCACAATAAAAGAGCAAAATAAATAATAAACAAAATATGTCAGTGACTAAAAGCTCAAATGAAATATCGCTGCAGGCGATACGATTCCTCAATGCATTCACATGAATGTAAAATGTAAATTTCTCGTCTTTTTGTCTAGCGACACCTTGGCAGAGAGTGTGGCTCTGGCTTGACGTAACCTTTCTTTCACCCCACACACTTCCACTTCCCCTTCATTCCCTAAATCTCCCAGGGGCCTTTAGCGGCACGCTGGTGTGTCAGTGTGTCAGCGGTAAACTTTCAACCTCAGGGCAAATCTGCAGAAAAAAACAGCAAGGTTACAGCCCTCCTGGACCCACATGAGAAAAAATATCGCAATCAATACAGTCACTCTGATTTAATTAATATAGCAGAGTTTCTCAAGCGATAAGAGCTCTAATCTGACTGCTTCACTGTGAGTTTTCAGACTGATATCTGTTTATGCCCCTGGCTTCTTACCATTATACCTTTCTGAGTAAAATCTCTTGACACACTCTGAGTTTGAGTGTGCCGAATCCATTATTATGAATGATTACATTCTGTAAAGCACAAAGAGGAAGAAAGTTGTTTTATAATGTCATTTGAGGTACAGTAATAGAGGACATAACAAACGCTCTGGAGGGTCTATTATGTTGTTTCTGTCGATTTGCCCTGTTCTGTGAATACGTTCCCTTATATTTATTTCATTTCTGACAAATCCCTTTTGTGAAACCATGAAAGCAGCATTTAAAAGGAAAAATAAACAGTCTGCACAAAGCGAAAACTGCAGATTTGCACAGTCCATATGGTTTTGCGTAGGCTGAGAAAACATTTGGAAGACGATATGTTGCCGAGCCAAAGACTAACTCTATATCTATCATATTTACATGTGTGGTCCGATCAAATCTGGTGAAAGATGATAAGACTAATATGACCTTATAATGGACTATGTTTTCCCCATATATTCTCTGAAGCATCGTCGTCTGTTGTAAATCTCAGAACCTTATCTTCAGCCTGGATAAAGCTAGAATCAATGTCTCAAACAGCCAGACCGTGAAAGTTTATATCAAACCGACGCTTATCGTTTCTAAAATGGTCTTTATCTATAGAGCTAATCCATATCTGGGCAACTCAGCATGTGCTTTTACAGTGTTTCAGAGTATGTATCGCAGATCATCATCACGTTCCATCATCATCAATCTGCAAACAGCAGACAGATACAGTCAGCATTTTCAAACACAGCAATGCTTTCAAATGGTTTGTCCCTCCAGTATATGTCTGTCCATCTATCCATCCATCCATCAAGCAGTGCACAGTATCTGTAACATCGCTGTGATGTCCCCCCATGCTCTCAAACAGACATATTCTTGTGTTTTAGTGAATTTTCAGTAGCCTCTGTGAAGTTGAAAGTTTTACTTCAGTTTTCTCTAGGACTGCATTCCGTATAGCAACAAATAAATAAATAAATAGAAGTTTCTATATATATATATATATATATATATATATATATATATATATATATATATATACACACACACACACACTATTTGCAGGCCTGTGCTGTTGAGAAGAATCTGCACCTCAGTTGTCAGACATTTATGACAGCTTTTAGATTGTCATGTCACTGTCCCAGCCAAAAAATAAACTATTCTCAACCAGTGTTATGCAATGCGACTGCAGGAGTAGAGAAGGAGAACAATGTGAGCTTCCAAATACTGTTCTGTCTGATTTACACTCTCAAATGTGCAACTCTCTTTGGTTGGTTTGCAGTTTTTTATGGACTGTATTTTGTGCAAATTTCTTTCTAGGTGCATATGTTTATGATGGGGGGGAAAGCTATAAGCACTGATGCTTTATTTATTATTTATGAAATGAACAAATATTGTTATATGAACTGTTATGTAGATACTGGAATAGCATTTTTGTTGGCAGAATAGTTTTGCTCTCATGCTCCTAATATCTTATGCCAAAGTATTTTCCCTAAATTGGGCCTAACTAACTAACTAAATCAATAAAATTCCTTCTTGCCTCCCCTGAGCCCACTGAGTTTTAACAGACCCCTCGAGAGCGTGTGGTGAGTTTGGTGGGGGGAAGTTAGAGAATGAATGGGGGAAAGTCATGTGAGAGAAAGAAATGCTTCCATCACAATATGACTGGATATGACTGGTTATGTTCAGCTGTGAATAACTCATGCAATAAATCCTGCTTTTTGTGTTCGTGAATCAGTCTGAATGAACAAAATGATGCCATTAATGGGAAGTGAGCTACTCTATATAATTTCAATGTACAGTTCAGTTTTTAATCTACTCATATAATAATATTAATAAATAAAATAAAAAAAGTAAACAAAAAAAATCACACGCTGAGATTTAATTACTTTGTTTTGCCAAAATAAGATGGCTTGAAAACATGATTTGTGGGAGGTTTTAGTGAGTAATCATTAGCTTGGGGAAATCTGAGGTCAATCTACAAGTCTGTGATCAGTATTTGCCAAAATATTTAGAATGGCTGAACATAAGTTCATAAATAAAATGTATTGCTTAAACTGTTACTGACTTATTGAGTTATTATTTTGGAATTAATGTAAAATGCTAAAAACACTAACTTGATGAGAGTGAAACTTTACTTTAATGAATAAAATATGAATTATATTGCTAATGTGGTGTTTTCTGATAAAGTAATGTTTATTTAAACCAAGGGAATGTGACTGGGACATGAATTTACATTTGTGACCATGGACCACAAAACCAGTCTTAAGTGTAAATTAAGCAAAATTTAGATTTATACATCTTTTGAAAGCCAATTTTTTTTTTTCCCAAACTTTCCATTGATGTATGGTTTATTAGAATCGGACAATATTTGGCTGAGATACAACAATTTTAAAATCTGGAATCTGAGGGTGCAAAAAAATCTAAATACTGACAAAATCGCCTTTGAAGTTGTCCAAATGAATTCTTAGCAATGCATATTATTAATCAAAAATGTATTTATTTATTTTGTAAATAAATTAATAAATTAATTTAATTTACAAAATCTATCAATGGAACAAGATCTTTACTTAATATCCTAATGATTTTGGGCATAGAAAATTTTTTTTTTTTTTAGCTTTTTGTTTTGTAAATATTAATAATAAATCAGTTTATATCTGTTGACCAGCATTACTCATTTCAAGCATTCATGACTAAAGTGTTTTTTGTCTGGATTTGAGACTGGTGTATTCCTACAGGTGCAGTTCATCTAATTCCGCTGACTGAGAAGGACAAATCCTCTAAACTACTGAGAAGAAGTTTGGAGGAATAAGTCATTTAATTATGCAAATTCCTATATCAATGTGGCCGTAATTATTTTAAGGGAATGGATCTTGTGCGTCTGTGTATGCGCAGACGACGCGAATACTAAAAGCATTTGCCGAATACATTTTCTTATTGCTAAATAGCTTTTCATGGACTTTAACAGCAATAATTTGAGGCCAAATCTAATTTATGTGAATAATTATTCGTAATCAAGTTTAATTATGCACTTAATGCTAATATGACTATTAATATAATGTAAATGAAGACAGGCTTGACAACTCATAATTTACCGGGCCAGATTAACATGCATTGTTTAAATATAACAAAAAACTAATTAACATTAATTAAATCCTTGTGATTCACAAACCGCCCGCCTCTTCCATCTCGCGTGGTAAGCATTAGCAGGCATCTCGAGTGTAGGTGGTCTCTTCCAACCCGGTGGAACAAACCAGGTCAGATTTTAGTTCAAGGTCTGTGATCATTTGAAAGGAAAGAGGTATTCTTAGAATAAACGGTGTGCAGAGGTGGTAATTTAATCAGTCACCACTGGTACTGTGAGCTGGCCACACCAAAGAGGTCACAGGGTCACTCTGCATCTCATTTTGGCAATAAAGAGGAAATAGAGATATGACCTTTTCAATGGTGTGACAGAACCATTAACTAAAGGTCAGTAGAAATGACACATTAAACATTACAAACCAGCGGACTTTCAAATTAAACAGAACCACACGGGACCCCAGCTGGGCCTTGCTAGGAGGTACAAGACATTAAGACTTAATTATCAATATTCAGTGAATCTGTAAAAGAATCTTGCTCATTTGAAACTTCGTGTTTTAATCTAGACAGACACTGTGGCTCTATTCCAAAACCTAGCGAGCTTCCTCAACATACATTGAAAGCAGTATTCTGGCTAAATTTATAGCAAAATACCAACTAAATAGCAAAAATAAATAAATAATTAAATAAATAAATAAACAAATAAATAAATAGAAACCCTGCTAACAATATGTTCCAAGAATGTTTATGTTTTAACTTAGTTATGCAACAATTAAGGAAATATTTCATGAAACATCATGGGGAAGCAACAAGTAAAACAAATAAAATAAATAATAATAAAAAAACTTAGTCAAATGTCCAACTAAATCATTTTAGGAAAGAAAAAATAAGTTACATAAATGAAATAAAATGAAATTACATTTACACTAATTAATTTATCCAAAGTGACTTACCTATTAATTTTATTCAGCCAACCACTGAAACCAGGGTATCTGCAGGATTTTCGGTCAAATTTAAGACTTTATGAAGACTGTTTTTACACCTGCACAAATAAATTAATACCATCTGAGCAAGGTATCTGAGCTATCGTAACATATTAAACTGTAAAATTATTGTAAAAAATAGTTCAGATACAGGTTCTCAAAAACAAAACATTTTATACAGTTATAAACTTTAAACTATTTTTAAGAAAACAGATGAGTCAAAATGATCAATTATATTTATTTTAACCAATTTTATCAATCAATTATATGAATTAAATAACATATACTATATTATACAGTAAATAATATTTTTCAATCTTAATTGTTTAGATTTTTATAATGCTTTAGCTGCTTGTTGATCCACCAGTTCTCATTCACAGCTCTGCGCGTTTGCTGCCTAAAAATATGGGTCAATTTTAATTTTGGTCTGAACAAAAATAGCAGATGGTTAGTTGAAAATGCAAATTCAATCTCTGCCAGCAGGAGGCACTTTCAGAATTGCAGAAATAAAGTGCCTCACATGATTTTGGAACGTGTTTACCACATTAAGCTGCATCGCAGCCCTTGTTCATATGTTAGTTTTTTTTTTTATATATTTTTTTTTTTCACCACCAAATGTATACCTCTTGACAACCTAATTGGGAATTTAAATTTGATACAACTAAATGTAAAACCTTTCAAAACTTTAAGGACCCATGGAATCCATGTGAAACTGAAAATCAATATGGGTAATTTAGCTTTTTCTGCAACAAGTTGCCTCCAGATATTTTAGCCGAGCAAATTATTGTGTGTTGTAGCTTATTCAAGTTGTGTGTATGATATAGACTCTGACAGAGTCAACATTGGAAAATGATTAATTAAATGTAACTGTCTGAAACCAAAAATAATTTTTTACTGTTTCAGTCAACTTTTTTTTTTTTTTTATAAAAAGGTCACTAATAATAAAGTGGCATATCAAGGCATCTTAGCCTAAGATGCTATAAAGTACTGTCTAGGTTTTGAAACAGACCATATACATTATACAATATTTTTCATTTTCATTTAAAAAGACACCTTAAATCTCCTCTTGATGCGAGTATTAACCGCTACTCAAAGAGACAAAAGTCACATTGTCCTAACCAGCTTTGCAGGAACAATCAAGGGAAGACGACCTTTGTGATGAATTAATAATTAATAAAATAATTGGTCCAGCAAGTGGCCATCCATTGAGTACACACCAATGTCTATCCACGGACAAGCCCAGCACTGATTACTTTGGTCTGCCCAGCGTCAGAGGGCAAACAGGGTATCAAATATTCACCATGGAG
The DNA here is from genome assembly GCF_023724105.1 of Carassius gibelio. Taxonomy (NCBI): domain Eukaryota; kingdom Metazoa; phylum Chordata; class Actinopteri; order Cypriniformes; family Cyprinidae; genus Carassius; species Carassius gibelio. Next base: position 19,577,849 of record NC_068419.1, read on the forward strand.
AACACACACAATTATGTGGGACTTAATAGAGTTTACCCTGAAAAAAAGGAAGCTATATTATAGAAAGGACTGGACAGTGGTATACGCACCTGTAGATGTGGAAAGGCAGTTAGCCGCTGAGGTGACCTTGTGTGATTAGCACTGCCTCATTAAACAACCCCCTTTGGTATGGTGAAATCAGGCCATGTGTGAGGATGAGACCAGACTCATTTGGCCATAAAAAAAGGTCAAACGACTGGGCTTCATATTGAAAGACACTGCAAATCTAACATCTACCATACTGTAGTCTTAAAATATATATTTTTAAATCAGCTCATTTTAAAACAATTCACATTTTAAATTCTGAATGGATGAGCCACATTCAAAGTTTCAAAGTAGAATAACTAGCTGTATTGTTGCTTTTCTTATATTTCTGCTAACGTTATAGTGTTTTTTTTGTTTGTTTGTTTTTTTTTATCAGGAATGCACGATATTGGATTTTTGCAGATATCCGATATGCTTATATTTTTCAACTCAGTTTTGCAGATACCCATGATGATATATTTCCTGCAAACAACACCAAATATCTTCTTTGCAGAGATTCTAAACAAATTATTTTTATTTTTATTATTTCGGTTAGTAAAAAAAAACAAAACAAAAAAAAAAAAAAACTATTGTTAAACAATGATGAGGCTCTTTTTAATGAGAGCACACTTAAAGCTTTGAAAATTATAAATCAGCTATAAATCAGTCACTTTTTTATTTTATTTTATTTTTTTAAGATTTGACATTTGTGGATGGTCTAAAAAAAAAAGTTGTAAACATTCTGAAGATCTTTCAGAGCTCATAATGAAAAACAATAAAAAGAAAATAAAACATATTACATTTTTTTTTAAAGTGCCATGTTTGAGATTTTTATTCATGTAAATTATATATTCTAACCTTTAAATCAAAACATCCTTGTGATTTTACATCATCAGTAACTGCTTTATTTAAACAGAAATACAATCTTATGCTATATGAGTTTTTTACATTAATTTTTATTACAAGTAGGCCAACAGTACCCCATAGAGAATTAAAACTCAAAACATGATGGGCATTAGGACCCCGGGAGGCTGCCACTGCTGCATGCACTAGTGGTTGTTGAATCTATTGTGCACCAAACGCATCATTCTGCGATCAAAACTAATCAACATTCAGGCAAAAATTTGCTTCAAGGATGACCATAATGTTGACTTGATCTATCGCTAGCACATCCTGAGCACGTGTGATTTATTTGTCTTATCGACATATTTGTACATATCAGACCAATGCTGATGTTTACAATGTAAGCCATTATCGGCTGATTCCGAAATCGTTCCGATAATATTGTGCAGAAGGTGCAAATAAACACTGCTGTTGATCTGATGTTATACTTGTTATTCTCTTGTTGTTTCCAGTCACTGATTTGGACCGATATATTTCCAATTGTCGCTGCCTATATCCACAAATGAAGACTCAACAGTTCGAAAGCTAATATCCATTTAGATGTAATTACGTGAAAGATCCTGTATCTTTTATTTGATGTTTAGCTGTCCATGCAAATTGCAGAGAGGTCAGGCTCTAATCGAAGCCTTGCACTCGGTGACTCTAAGTGCCTCAGAGCTTTGCTAATTGGCCCTTTGAACGCTAATGCTAAAGAATGATTGATGTGCTCCGAAAAATGAGACTCTGCAATCAGCATTTGGCCAATGAGGGAAATCTGAATGACAGCAAAGACGAAGTCTGTCTCTGAGGCGGTTAGGCACCTACAGAGGGACCGGGTGGTAAAAAAATAAGAGCAGAAAATAGGCTTGTGTTAGGCTGAGTGTAATTATGATGATGGAAAATTACGCTTTTGTTTAGCGCCTGGGTTTTGTACACAAATCAGATGGCAGAGTAGCGAAAACAGCTTCATTTCAGAGGGTTCAGAGGTGGGGAGTCTAGAGGCAGATGTATGAGAGGGTTTTGCTGATTCCATCCATTCGCACTGAATAAGCTCTGCAATGATTTATTCCTGTTTGTATGGCGTAGACTGCACTCCCTCTTGCTAGCCGCTCATGTATTATTTGTTATGGTAGTGGTTTCCAGCTGTGAGCACCAGCTTGGTGCTTTAAAGTGAAATGCCAGGGTTTCCACTCGCTTTGCTTTACTAAAATTACCGCAGCTAAGACAACACATTCATAATGCAGCGCAAAATGGTAGTGTGGAATTATTAACTTTTTGTAAAATTCTGAATTAATGAAGAAGCAGAGCCTGGCGCAGGAGTGTTGTTTGTGATGTTTTTCAGCATTGGCAGCTAGAGGGGCTTTTGCACATCACCTCACTGTTCACAAACAGTGTTTTTCACAAAAAAAAAAAAAAAAACAGTTTTTAGAGAAAAAAAAAATGCTGCCAAAACAACTGTTTAGTTGATATATGAATAAATAAGAAAAATAACACTTTTATATATGTACTAGGTGATAAGGGCGAGAGATATGACCAAAATCTTACATTGCATTATGAGTAGTTTTATTTCATAATAACAATATATACCACAATGTAGTTATTTGTTTTGCTTTTAATAAGATTTCTATGATATGAACAATTTTGATACCATAGAATTTTCGTAATTCTTGTAACCATTGCCAATATCACAAAAAAAAAAAAAAATACAAGCCTAAAAAAAAAAAAAAAAAAAGAGAGAGAGAGAAAATCCCAGGCTCATTTCAGATGAGTACAGTCAGTGACTAATTACAAACAACAGAACAACAACAACAAAATCTACAATAAGAAATGCTACATACATTTAATAAATACATCAAAAACACTGCATAGTCTTCACTGTGTAAATTAATATCAGTGAATTAGTCAAGAACAGTGAGAGATTATCTCTCAGATGTAGGCTACGATATTTTCTCCCCTTTAAGACTGAACCTCCAGATACTGCACTGTTACACATGAGATTTATTTATCAGCTGTTTACATTCACTTAAGACCTAAATGACTGTGTTTACGAATCTGCATACAAAGATGGATATTTTGACACAATTGTGAATTTAACCTTTCAAGCCCAATAAAGCAACAAAAATATGGCTTGTTTTAATTTTAGTTTTAGTTCAGTGCAGCTGTCACTTTAGTTTGTATTAGTTTTAGTCACGTTCATTCTCTTTTTAGTATAGTCAAGTTTCAGTCAACTAAGAGTCTGAGCATTTTAGTTTATTTTAGTCTATCTATGACTACTTTCGTCTAGTTTTATTCGACGAAAACTGATGACACTTAGTCTAGTTCTAGTCAAAGAGTCTCTTTAATTTAGTCTTTTTTTAGTAATGCAATTCTATTTAACCCAGTTAATATACTGTAGTATAAGTTAGTTACCTAGTAGTATAGACAAAACCAAAACATTCTTTTAGCCCAACCCGTTTCAAACAAGGTTATCTTATCTTATTATATTATAGTTACCTTATAGACTCAAGAATACATCCATTGCAGACATGGAAGACACTCTAATTTGAATTTACTACATTTATTTTACCAACCAAACATGTTAGAAGTACACACATCAGTCCCTTTCTCTGCGTCAGACTTAACTTAGTTTGATGTCGTATTCTAAATAGTCACACGAGTGGGGCTTGAGGAAGTGACGTCGCGTGTGTCTGCACAGTGCGACCTGATGCAGCCCCTAAAAGTGAAACACAGGAAACAGAAATACTGCAAAATAGTAGTAAAATCGCTACTAAACGGAAATTTACTAACGTTATACCATTTTGTTTCGTTTAGTTCTGGTCAACAAAAATGAAGAGACGTTTTAGCATAGTTTTTATTTTGTAAACCACATTTACTCTCATTTTTATTTGTTAACAATTTTGCATTATACATTTAATTATAGTCATCATCACATGATCAGCATTTACGTTGCGTCACGTAATAAAGGTTGTTGATGACGATATTTAGTCAGAATTTTTGTTGGCGAAAGCAACACTACTTGCTCTCTTAATTTGTCATGAAATTGAAAGTCTCACTAAACACAAACGTTCCTGTTGGCTCAGAAGACTGTACTAGTGTGGTGATTTGATAATATAATGGTAATAAAATTACGGGCCCATGATGTTGCGGTTACATTGGCAATAAGCATTAAAATTACCAAAGAATTCTGAACATTCGGTAACACATTGTTGGTTTGCTTCTAACCTTAGGAGTTCTTACTGATGACTTTGTGTTAATTTTAAGGGAATGAAACTACATGACACCCTGTAGCTACATTATCAATTAATATCATTACCCATATCATTACTTCTAAGTTTACATATTTAAAATGTTAACATGCACAGCCAAATTTGTAACTTAAAAAATAGTTGTGGTTATGCAATTTAAACGTAAAACAGAAATAGGATAATTGTGGAGTTGTTTATGTGGTGTTTAGTGTTTTTGTATGCCACAAGTATTCACGACACAGAAAGTGCATTGTTATGTTTGTGGAATGTGTGGTTCTGGCTGACATTTAAAAACAGGATAAAAATGGAAAGAATATTTCCCTTTTAAACTGTTTTGGCACATCCTGCAGCCACTGTGGGAATAGAGTTGAAAAGAAAAACAGAAGTCTGAGGTGAACTACTCTCCAACAATAATGTGGCAGATGAAAACAGGCCTCGCTGTGAGTGAGGATCAAGAGAAGTGGGGTGTCTGCGCTGAATTTGCAGGAGCTCTGCCTCATTACGGATGCTGAGCTGCAGTTGATTCAGTCGAGGCCAGGTGGGTTGCAAAAAGCCCCCACCAGATTCCCGCGGAGATGAGACGGAGAGAGGTGTCATACAACTGATGTTTTTTTCTTTTTTTAGTTTCTTGATCAGAGTTTGTCTTGCAGTGAAGTCAGGTTTGGGGGAGGAGTAGAGAAGAGCTTGGAAAGCTAGTGGACAAAATGCACGTCAGACTCTTTCAGAGAAAAGAACTGCGCTGCAAGACTCTATTGTTTCTGCGTAGCTAACTGTGGGCCGATTTCACACAGTTATTCTGCACATCAGTTGCATTTTTTGGGAAAGCCGTGGCCTAGTGGTTAGAGAGTTTGACTCCTAACCCTAGGGTTGTGGGTTCAAGTCTCGGGCTGGCAATACCACGACTGAGGTACCCTTGAGCAAGGCACTGAACCCCCAACTGCTCCCCGGACGCTGCAGCATAAATGGTTGCCCACTGCTCTCTCTCTCTCTCTCTCTCTCTGTGTGTGTGTGTGTGTGTGTTTGTGTGTGTGTGTGTGTGTGTGAATTCTGGGTCTCTACTTGGCAGTATGTCACGTCACTTTATCCACAATCTTGGCTTTCTGTGTTTACACTGTTATATGGTAGGGGGTGCTATATGCATCCTCTGAAAGAGTACTGTATCTCTTGATCAAGCACAAGTGAAGGAGAGGCAGAAACAAGTGATTGCATATGTAAGCAGATGCATACGTAAAATAAGAGCATCAAGCCTTATACAGCATTTAAATCAATGAAATGTTGACCCAGGGGAGCGCTACAGCAGGGGTTCCCAAACTTTTCCTCCATTCCATGACCCACCTAGACAAATGTACTGTATTTCACGACCCAAAAAAAATATTTGAGAAAACAAACAATAAAAAAAAAAAAAAAAAAAAAAAAAACGGTTGACATTACTTTAAGCCTAATCTTACTTAAACATTTGATGACAGAAATTAAGTATTTAAAAAAAATAACCATTTTATTTTAGAGTACAACTGTAAAATTTCACTATTAATATCTAAGTTTTAATTTTTGTTTACATACGTTAAAATATGAAATGTCCATAAAAAGTTGAAACTGGCTCACTCCAGTGAACTTTAATCTGTGCTGCTGTGGTTGGTTGCAGAAAATGCATTCACGATCCTTCCGTGTGTGTCGGCGAAAACGGAGCACAATTGTTAGAAAAGAATAAGAAGCAAAGCAGAACTAAATAAAACAGTTTGGTGATTAAAATAATTGTGAAATAGGTAAAAAAAATAATAAACAGATGTGTCTCGTTTTAAATAAACACACACACACACACACACACACACACACACACACACACACACACACAAAAACGGTTCAGGCAGGCAGAAATTTATTTATGCAATGGCTAAACGTTCAGCAATATCTTCAAAAGATTTTTTAACTTTGGCACATTTTTCTCTAAATATGGTGATGCGTCAAGGAAATATTTATAAATTTTGTACATTTTGTTATATGGAAATGTTTAAAAATTGCAGTGTTACAATTAACCCTGCGTTTGTGCCCTGCTCACCCTGTACATGTGAAATGCTTTTTACAAACTGTTTCCCGACTTAATTGCAATTCGAAAATCACACTGTTGGTAGTCTGTATCATGCAGCCCTAGACTGAACTGTGTGAGTGTGTGTGTGTGTGTGTGTCACTGAAACGCAAATTTAGCTGCTGCCAAGTGACCCACCTTGTTCCATTCTGTGACCCACAAGTTGGTCGCAACCCACAGTTTGAAAACCCCTGTGTTACAGGACTGTGTGAACTTGATGGGTGTTGATGGGAGAGATAAATTCCATCAGTGTTTTGATCACCATTATGAATCGAATACAGATGTAATCTGAAAAAAAAAAGTCCTTGCAATCTGACACACTGAAACGTAGTTGCAAATTAAAATGCATTTTTATTATTATTATTATTATTATTATTATTATTTTTTAGAAAAACTACAAACAACCAAATCAATTGTGTTAGCAGTGCAAATGGTTGTGTGTTCGATTCCCAGGGAACATACATACTAGTAAAAAAAAAAATGAAAATATATATACTGTATATATGTGTAGCCTGAATGCACTGTAAGTTGCTTTTGGTGTCTGCTAAATGCATAAATGTAGATGAGCAGTGAACAGATAAACTAACAAATAAATTGAGTCTGAAGCAGACAATTGACTAATCAAAACATGAACATAGGATTTTTGCATTTTTTATCTACCTAATCCTTACAATAATAACCATCCACTCTAGTAATGCGAATCATTTCTCAGTATCAAGATTATCTTCATGGTAAGGTAATCCAGTGTGCCTCAGGTTAAGACTAACAGTAATTTGGTTGAGACGATCTAAAGATTTGCTCAATGAATCATAATAGTCTTATTGCTAAAGGGTCAGCATTATAAGAACATGTTCCCCTCAAAAGCAGTCAACTGAACACTGTCAAGCAGCATGAACTCTTAACTGACTGAAATCTTATTCCAGCCACTTGCCAAACAAAGAACATCCCTAAATTGCTACAGCAGGCAGCCGAGCAACATCTGACAACTTGAGAGAGCTGTTCTTTTGAGTAATCTCTGAGGGATCTATCAGTCCATCACACTTATGAAGTCGGAGAGCAGAGAGGAAAATAAACAGTTTTGGCTGATGCTCGGGAATCATCTCCTGTTAACCACCTAACGTAACCCCATTCTCTCCAGCACACTGCCAGAGCAGCGATTTCATCAAACCTGCTGAGTGGTCAAGTCCCCAGGCACACCGGAACAATGGCTGTAACAAGCCGTGCTCTCACAGACTGAGCCAGAGTGATCTGCAACAGTTATAGACCCAAGACTAACTGCAAGGCTCAGATAAGCGACATTTGATGAAATGCATGCACATGTTTTTTGAGAGTTGCCTACATCTAATCCCAAGCAATGCATTGCGACTGAGTGCTTTCCAAGGAAAGACAACTGAATCTCAGCAAGGAACCAATATCACCTGGTTCAACTTGCCCCTACCCTAATCTTTAGAATATGTCTCGACTGGAAAAATAAACTCAGATTAGCTAAGTCAACTGGAGGCCATCTTAAAGTGTGTGATTTCTTCACCACTGGTGGCACCAAATGAAACTGTAACTGGGTCAAATACAACAACCTTAACTCTCCCAATTGGGTGGTACCAGTTTGTCCATGCATACCGGTTTATGAGTGCACTGGCAGACAATGCAAGGTATGTTGTGAGCACTTTGAAACTTCAAAAGTCATGAGCAGAATATTTCATATTCACAGTAGACATCCTTCACTGTTGTTTGAGATATACATTTTTTTTTTAAAAAGATTGGTCCTAAGACAGTTAAAAAACATGGATTGGTATGATTTAAATCCAAAAAGTAATACTGATTACCCATTTCCTAATTGGTAGTTGGCCAAACTTCAGAAAGGTTGCCAGGGATCAAATATGGAATTCCCACAGTAATTCCTTAAACAACCAACATTGTGAAGAATGTATCGTGTTCAACAAGATTTTAAGAGTTTTCCTTGACCTGAGCCTCAGAGTAACAATACGTGGCCACTTAAGCCACCCCTCACCACACACACTGGCACAAATACTGCAACACATGGAGATGAGCACCTCTTGGTGAGCCATTTCCTGAGCTTTTCAATGTGATAGTGTTAATGAGATGAATGGCGAGACCCCTGGATATTAAAATGTAGACAAATTCCACCTTGTTGCCAGCCATTATGGATCTGCTCTCTAAACAGTCTACAGCATGCTTGCTGTTGTCTCTGCTATCAATCAGAGGTCCCTCTGTAAATGCCAAGCCCAATAATTAATGATAGATTTACAGCACTGGCGCTAATGAAAGGTTTACAGCCACAAAGGATACTTGGAAACAAAGCAACCGTAGGAACTATCTGAGCTATGACAGTGAGCCCCACATCAATTCTTGCCAGCAGACAGGTGCACATGATGGGCAGTCTAGTCGAGGCAATGACAATTGCAGGAGAGGATAAAGAATGTGGACGCCGCAGAAGAACGGTGACACACGTCAAAAGAGAAGCAATGGACATCGGCATCGCAGACAGCCGTTTAACCTTCAGCCTCGCGGCTCCGGTGGCACTCGCAGTTGGGACCATGCTTGACACACTATTTAATTCAGTTTCAACCCCACCCACACCTCAATTCTCAGGCCAAACAACACGTCTTTCCTTCTGAAATCTATTCTCTTTCTGTCTCTCTTTCCACATATTGTCCCGCTTGCAATTTATTACCTTTTAAAACCATGGTTCAGTAGTTACCCAAGTTAAGTCTCTCTGCAGCCGGTGGCTTATTAAGTTTCTATGGCAACCTGCCACATCCACTCGTGCTGTATTCCATCCGACTGGGACCCCACAGGGTAAATGTGTGGGAGGAAAGATGGGGGTTACGGAGGGAAGGATTTGGGGATTGGGATTGTGCTGATGCTTATTGCACTCTACTCCATTTAACTGACTTACTGACTACCCAGTGTTGTTCACACTTTGGCCACAGGAACTGCTACTGTTTTTCATAATTTTGCCCAAAAGTCGTAAGGTCCATACACAGGAATACTTACTTTGAGAGCTTCCTTTCATACAAATAGGCATGAGTTTTTGGACACTGATTAGACAGTGAAAGATTTAACACCTTTGCTTTGTTCATTTTAATAGTCACTTTGAGACTAGATGTGATATAATAGAAATAATAAAAAATATAAAAAAATCTCATTTTATTATGCATTTCAATACTGCATGAGAAATCAAAGTATCCCTAGTATATAGTTTTCTGCACCATGGATAATTAATTATTCTGATTGCTCAAAAGAATCTGTCTTCAGAATATTCTTGGAGCTACGGCACTTGATTAAAGTTCCTAACTCCAATTCAGCACAATCATTTTCAGGCTGCTCTGCTAACGTAGAAACATTAATATCTAATATGATGAGAGGGTTCTGTGGTAAATTTTCTATAAATGAATCCAATTCGATTTCAGAGGATGATAGCTATATTAATACATTTAACGGATTTGCATTTTAAGGTTTGCAAAGATCTAAAGATAAAAAAAAAAAAAAAGATTCTTAGAAAGCCACTCACTTCTTTAACTTCTTCCCAGGATTTCCAGGCTTCCACTGATTTGTTACTGTCACGTGTCAACATTAGGCCATTATTGTTTATCACAGTCACTCTCCTTGGGACAGCAGACACTTTGTACATTCCTAATCAAATATGTGAAACTCAGAAACCCACAGGAACAGTTTATAACAGGCAGGCCTGCTACCAAGAAAAGTAAGTTTAGATAACACAGCCACTGATGTAATAAAAAAATGTGCAAGGAATGGAGCGATAGCGAGGCTTGAATAAAAGAACAAAAGGTAGAAATGTATGGCAGTCTTGGATTTAACAATGAAGATACAGTTTTACATAGCCTTGTTCAAGGTTGAACAGCTTGTATGATTAATGCCTTTTGTGATTTTTTTTTTTTTTTCCATAGGTTTTGCATTGTTCAAAAACACATTCATATAAAATAACCATTTAACTTTTATTTGCCTTCAAAATAACCTTTCAACACAAGAAAACCAACTTCATCCACCAACACAATTGCACCACCAAGATGACAGTAACATCTCTTTATATTTGAAGAGGTGAAGGAGACACTAGCAAAACAAGGTCTGAAAACAAATTATGTCTGCTTTAATAAACAGAGTCAGCAGGGTGAGCTCCATCAATGAGTAGATTGTTTAAAAAAACTCCCTTCTGATATGCAGGCCAGATACACTAATAACCGTATAACCATACTTATATCTAACGAACATAATCAGTTGGAATTGATGATATTATGTTTTATAGACAGAATGGAGGGTTGCCTAACAAACTTTCCTTTCCCTATCATGTTTCCTCCTCTTTACACCTGAGCTGATAGGAGAGGAAGTAGGTGAGGTGGTTCGAGGGATAAGCTCTGGGACAAGTTCCAGTTTATCAGCTCTGCAGTCGCAATGTTGCACATTCCTTCTGTAATCCATTCACTGCCCCCAAGCAGGCCTGGCAACAAAAGGGTCATTCTGCGAGAATGTAGTGAGCTCATGGCAGAGGCATCCGCTGGGTGGTGAAGACCATGGCTGGATTACAAGCACTATCTCTCCCGGCAGTCGTGAAAGTAAGTTTTGCCAAGTAGGACGTTTTCCTTCACCAACATCATTTAATGGCATCAATATTCCCATTAAAGGCACACAGTCCTAGCCTTAAGTCAGGAGTGACCAACCCTACTCCCACTGGAGAGCTATCTTTATGTAGACTATAGTTCCTACACTATTCCCTAACACCTGCCGGTTATAGAGTGCTTCAAGGATGATGCATTTTTGTAGACCAAAACCCAGAAACGAGTTAGCATTTCAGCACTCCTGGTTCCATCACACTGATGTCAATGGGATTTTGAATGTTGATAGTGAAGATAAAGATAAAGATGAAGATAATCATGATGAATAAAACGTGTAAAGGCCGGGACACACTAAGCCATCTTCAAAAAACCAGTGGCGACCAAAGCTGATGGTTTTGTAACATCGCTTCAGCAGCATCTGGACCCAAAAGCTTCACTTGAAAACACAGCTAAGACGATAGCCAACTGCAAACATGTACAGGTGCATCTCAATAAATTTGAATGTTGAGGAAAGGATCATTTATTTCAGTAATTCAACTCAAATTGTGAAACTTGTGTATTAAATAGATTCAATGCCCACAGACTAAAGTAGTTTAAGTCTTTGGTTCTTTTAATTGTGATGATTTTGGCTCACATTTAACAAAAACCCATCAATTCAACCTCAACAAATTAGAATATGGTGTCATGCCAATCAGCTTATCAACTCAAAACACATGCAAAGGTTTCCTGAGCCTTCAAAATGGTCTCTCAGTTTGGTTCACTAGGCTACACAATCATGGGGAAGACTGCTGATCAGAGTTTTCCAGCAGGATTTGGCACCTGCCCACACTGCCAAATGCACCAAAAGTTGTGTAAATGACCATGGTGTTGGTGTGCTTGACTGGCCAGCAAACTCACCAGGCCTGAACCCATGAAACAAGAGACCAAACAATGCAGATGAGCAGAAAGGTCAATGTCAAACAAACTTGGGCTTCCATATCACCGCAGCAGTGCCACAAACTGATCACCTCCATGCCACGATAAATTGAGACTGTAATTAAAGCAAAAGGAGCCCCTACCAAGTATTGAGTACATGAACAATAAATGAACATATTTTCCAGAAGGCCAACAATTCATTAAAAATGTATTTGTATGTATTTGTATCATAATTTTATTTATTTATTTATTTATTTATTTATTTATTTATTTATTTATTTATTTATTTATTTATTGTTATTATTATTATTAATATTATTATTGGTCTTAAATATTCTAATTTGTTGAGATTAATTGGTGAATTTGTGGGTTTTTGTTAAATGTGAGCCAAAATCATCACAATTAAGAGAACCAAAGACTTAAACTACTTCAGACTGTGAGCATTGAATTTATTTAATACATGAGTTTTACAATTTGAGTTGAATTATTGAAATAAATGAACTTTTCCATGACATTCTAATTTGAGATGCACCTGCATGATCTGTGCATACGTGAGCGGAATTAACGGTCTATATCAGAAGCTACTAATCATATATATTATTCATTCAAATGACTATTTTTGTCGCGGCGTGCGACAAAAATAGACTACATATCAGCTCATCTAAGTTGATGAGTAATATGGAAAAATTGCGGTGTTTTCCTTTAATAGAAAGAGGCTTTGCAGTGTGATCATTAAGTTTACTCTTTTTTAAAGAAACCAATGGCTGACCAGAGGGTGGTGCGATCCAATCCCACACAGGATGAACGGAAATGGGGGATGCCCAGGGAACTCCATAGGCCTTGAGAGTGGAGCGTAACTTAAAGACAAAATATGATGATGCTGGCAAACAAAACTTAGTTCTTAGTTCTTGAAATGAGCAGAGTCCTTGGTTATATAAGTCACTGCAAGTGTTTATGCCCAATGTAGACCAAGAGGGCTGGACAAATAACAGATTTCCACATACAAAAAAATAAAGTTGTGCCATAAGGGTATGTTGTTACAAAATTTGAAAGATCCTCCCATCAGATGTTCCACACTTTTCCTTATCCTGATAGAATTGGCCACAACCGTGCCAAATTTATATATCATGTTTATTTCCTGTGCAGCACCTGTTCCAGCAAATAGAATATCTTGGACCCTATGTGGTTTAACCTTGTCAGACTCTATTACTCTCCATGAAACTTTAGACATTTTGACAATGTTGACCTGTTTGATACATTGGGGTTAATTGTTTGGCAGAAGAGGAGTGTTTGGGAAACCTGTTTGAGGACTGCAGTTCCTTTTTAACTGTACACTCTTTACTGTAATTACTACTACAATGAGACTTAAATATATAGGTTGATATGAATCTTGTTTGTATAAACTTAATTCCTATGAGTGTTAGAGAGGAATGCCATTGCAGGACCAACAATGGTTTAGATCGTAGGTCTTCTGCCCCGCTCAGGAGACCCACTGTCCTGCAGAGTTTAGCTAAAACCCCAAAACCCTCAAGGTCTTCAGGATCACTTAATATAAATATCCCATGCCAGGTGTGCTGAAGCAGTTTGGAAATAAAATTTGTAGAACAGTGGGTCCCTGGTGGCAGGGTTAAAGACTTAGGATGTGGGTACAAGAACATGACGGTCAAAATCAGGCAGGTAAAAGACCTTTACTTTGCACCCATGGGAATCCGTGTTTGTGCACTTTAAAAGAAGGATTGAGAACAATGGATAAAAAGAGAAAAAAGAAGAGAGAGGTAGATGGAATATGAGCTTGGGCTGTAGTATTAGGGAGGCAGCGCAACCCAAATTCCATTAGGGTGTAAATATTGACTCAGCAGTGGACAACTGGTTTCAATTGCTAGCCAAACAAAGGCATTGTGCTGCAGCAGAGCTTGAATGGTCTATGTGTACGGATTATGCTGATGGTAGATAAGTGGGCTGGCTGCTGGACTGTGAGGGTCTTCTGTCCTTTTCACTCAGCGTGATGCAGGATTAAACTGTATAAACCTGGAGCAAAGTGTTGATGATTTGGCAACAGTGACTCACAGTTTACTCATTTGAAGTCAGACTATACACTTCACAAATTCATCAAATGTTGACTTGTCTGGCAGTACTGTGACTCACCTGAGCTGGAAGATGATAGTTCAGCAAGACCAGTGTGTAATGTTTTCCAAAACTGAGTCATTCTGAGGTTTATGTCATGTACAGTACCTGTGCTGAGGGTGTGACGGGGATGACTCTTCACTGCTGTCTTGCAGTGGATTACTGTTTGATGCTGGGAAAAATGGCCTTGTGCCATTCTAGTTTCTGAAAGGCAGGGTTGCGTCCACTTCCTGTGTCAAAGCATTGATGGATGACACAGGCTTGGTGTTGCACCACAAGCATTGCAAAGTGAGTTACAGAGATCTTCCTCAAAGCAAAAAAAAAAAAAAAAAAAAAAAACACACATCTTGTTTTACCAGCACAGCACAGAATTTACATTTTTTATATAGAATTATATAGAATTTTTTTTTTTTTATATGTAGTTTTAGTTTAGTTTCAGTTTTCACAGTATTTTAGCTTATTTTTATTGTTCCACTTTTCCTGAAAACAATTAAATTATTCAGTCAGTGCAGCAGGCCCTTTCCAAGAGTCCTACTATTATACATTATAATTTTAATTCTAATTGGGTATTTCAAATAATCCTGTTATTTAATATTTGGCTCTTCTATTCTTTTCTAGTACTTATGGGTACATGATACCAGCGTTTTGATACTGCCTGTTGAGAATTACACAGGCACATCAGAGATGGTTTTTGTGTTATTTTGTTATTATTATTTATTAACATGAATCATTACCATTAATAATTTGCACACATTGACTAACTTATCAACTGAGTTTATCTAGATTTTTTTTTTTTAAGTTATAGGTTTATGTACACATCCACATGGAATTCTTGACCTTTATTTCATTGTTTCTCTCTGCTGCATTTTAACATGACCTGTCAAAACAGTTCAGCTTTTAAAATCTCAAAACCCATTGCATTCTCTTTCACTCCATCCAGCTGTTTTTAAAAACAAGAAAACGAGAATGTGGAATGTGTTGTATGTGAACAGCCCTTAAAAATGTGTTTGATTGTTGCCTTGTGACCATGACCCTCTCTTTGTAATTGTACAGAGTTTACAACTCAAGGACTAGAAGATTCTGAAAATATGTCCCTAATTGAAAGGAGACCAGAGTGTTGGTATTCGGTCTTGCCAGGATTTATTTTTTTTCCATTTTGCCTTTGATGCATGAGTGTTGTACACAAAATTTGCTTCATACTCCACTTGTGTAATCAACTGAAGAGCAAAGGACGAATGCCAAAGCTGTCAAGAGACCAAAAAAAAAAAAAAAAAAAATTGTAAAGCCTGTCAAAACAAAATGTGTCCAATGGACAGGCTGTTAGATGTTAAAGGGTTCATCAGATGCAAAATTAACTTTTGTTGTTGTTTGAACATAATTGTGTGTTGGAAGTGTGTAAACATCTATCCTACAATGATACAAATTCACCAAGTGTGTGTGTGTGTGTTTTTTTCCGTATTTTAAAATCCCCTTTCTCAAATCAGGCTGTTCTGAGATTAATGTCCGAATGACATAGTTCTGCACAGGCCCCTCCCACAATAGTTGATTGACAAGTCCGTCTTACCTTAGACCTGCCCTAAATGAGCTGAGAGCAGTCTGATATTGTCTAATATTGATCCCCAATCTGCTTAAATGCATCTATGTTCGTGTGAATCATTCTTGATCGAGTTTCATCTACAGTAGAAGTGACTATTATTTTTTTTATTTTATTTTTTATGAATTTTTGCAACTTTCCTCTCCTAATTTGTTTTAGTAAGCACGTTTTGCGGCCAAAGTAAACCGTTCTGCTCGTCACCCCACAGAAGAGAGTGCCGGGTTAACAGAGCTCATTAGCATTTAAAGCAATATGCACTAGAATGCTTGCTGAAAACAGAGCTCATTTTGAGTGTGAAAAGTGTTTTTTTACAATACCATTGAGAAATTTTAACCAAAACGTTAAATACTTTTCATTAAGATCCTAAAGAATCATATCAGCTTATATCAAACAGGCATTCGATGAACCCTTTAAAATGTTTTTTTCTGTTCTCTCTAACTCTAACCTGTATCTCTCTCAGTTTCACAGACTCATGCAAACACAGGAACCGCATAGGAACACGTTCAGAGTGATGTGACATGACCTTTTCAGTGCTGTGGCGAGTGCTGGGCGACAGGGAGTGAAACATGTCCAAATTAAATATTTAATTCATAAACAAACACGCTCAGGGGGTCTGTCATATGCCTCTGACCATGACAGAATATACCTTCTATCTTTGTATTTACTGAAAATGTGGCTAAATATCAGATTTTAGAATGTCATGAGCTCAAAAAGTAGGAGAAAAGCGAGGAGGATGATTTGAATAATGTTTCTGTCAAACGCTGGCCCTCTACTTCACCACATGTCCCCAGGGAGAAGTCTGCTACGATTTACTACAGCAGCGCTGCGTACACTGGCCGCCCGTCTTGTCAATGAGAAGACTTTTTACTGGGTCAGATTTCACAGCCCACATCGATTTATACCCCTCTGTTTCTTTTTATCTTTTTTTATTTATTTATTTCTTGGCGATATAAAGTTTCCTTGTACAACCATATTGCCAGGGATGTAGCATGGATAAAGAATGGGGATGTCTTTTTCTAATAGGCGTCACTTTTTTTTCGACAGGGTATCAAATATTGCTCCCTCTCATATTATTATCGAGTGCATAAAGTTCTTGGCACATGATATTTGAAATTGATATAAAAAAAATACCAGAGTTTTGCTTAAGGCATGTTGAGAATCGGAAGAGTCGGTAGTAATCTAACGAGATGATCTTCTGAATGTTAACCTGATTCCAGCTGTGTTTCACAGTCACTCCACCTGCACCACCCAGAACAAACAGATCTCTAGGCCTTAAACGGACAATTCACCCAATTACAGATCACCATTAATCAAAAAGAGAGGAGCTTTTAATGATATTTAATGTGCACTTGTACTGTACTTAAAATATCTTAAAACTACTTTTTAACTACATTTACATTTAGTCATTTAGCAGAGGCTTTTAACCAAAGCAAATTACAAATGAGGACAAAAGAGGAAGAAAAAAAAAGCAGTGCTATAACAAGTCTCAAGCAAGTACTGTCTGTACTTGCATAAAGTATATTAATGAAATGGAAGGAAACTTATGTACATTTAAGTGTACCCTTTTGTGTTTCTTAATGCACTTAAGCACACTTTTAAAAACGATAGCACTTCAGTGTCAAAAGTAAAAAAAAAAGTACAATTTAAATCATAATATTTTAATAATCTTTTGTCATGCTGTAAAATAGACTTATTTTGATGTGCTGATTAACTATAGCACATGTAAAATAATAAAAAAGTAACTGTAATGTGCTATTCAATATTGCATTTACACTCAATATATTTCAATGAACTAAATTGCATACAAAGATATTTAAATACATATTATACCACATTTCAATAGAAATTACAAAGTATATTTTAGTTTACCATAAATGCTTTTCAGTACATTTGGGAGTACGTTTGAATCATATTTCAAAGACATCAGAAGTAATTATAAAAATAAGTATAAAAATGGATCATAAAATTCAGCTAATTGCACTTCATATCAAATGTAATCTAGAATACATTTTCATTTAATTGTGTGTGTGTGTGTGCGCGCGCGCGTGTGTGTGTGTGAATTGTACGGTTTTTTTATACATTTTATGTAAATGGTATCCTCCAAGCAATTATTATTATTATTATTATTATTATTATTATTATTATTATTATTATTATTTTATATATATAAATTTATACCATTCTCTTGGATAAAGGAAGAATTGTTTTTTCTCATCAGTTTGTGTTCAACCAAACCTTGCTAGGAGCATCTATGTGCAATAAGATTTGAAAGATAATTTTTTACAAAAGTATTTGTATCAAATTATACTCCCACAACAAGAAACACTGCACTGCGGGAAGTCGACTCTGTCACCCTCTGTTTGAGGGAGCCAGCGAAAGTCTCTAAATGGCTATGCCAATCGCTGCTGAATTTCCTGCAGTAATTAAAAACAATGAGAGTGCAAAAGGCATTCGACTAGGGGACAAAATCACACAGTGCTAATTAAGCATCCAGTATCTTTCTGTGGCTCATTTGCACATGCGGCATGTTGACTAGCAGCTGCTGCACTGTGACAAGGCAACCCGGTATCACGCCAAAGCGTGTAGCAGTCACAATGACAGAGATTGGTCACTCTGTTGCATATATATATATATATATATATATATATATATATATATATATATATATATATATATATATATATATATATATATATATATATATATATATATATAATATGACATAGGACAAAAGCAGTATGAACTGGAAGTCCAGGTTTTTGTTTCATGATTACTCTCACAGAAAAACTGGAAGCTTCATATATCTCTGGGGTATCAGAGGTGAAAGTGATCCCCTACTATAGGTGTCACTCAAAGTTTGGAATCCTGTCAGATGGGAAATAAGAGCTCAACTAGAATGCTCCCATAGCTCAGGTTAAGAGCCACATCACCTCAGCATGGATAAAAACGGATCAAATACAACGGAAGTTCCAGAAACAAACCCAGAGTAGAGAAGATATTATGGTTCATGTCAGTTATCTACTCTTCAATAGATGTTTTCCTTGCGATTCCTTTTTTACGAACAGAACATTGTGCAAGAGGCATTTAATGAGGGCTTCTTTAGAACAATAAAAGGAATTTACTCAACTTGGACTTGAGATAAAATCGAACCTTGTGCAATGATAAAGAAAGCAGCTACACAGAGACATTTCAAGCATAGTTACATGTGTGCAACTAAGTAAATAATTTACCCACTATAGACACCCGAAGCAAAACAGCGCTATTGCATGTTGACATGCTGCTTAAAGGGGATTGGCACCAACATGTTTTAACATTTTAACAATATTTGGGTCTATAATTTGGTTCATACCTATACTAGACACTTGGCAACCATTTAGACCAGCCTAGTAACTGCAGCCTAATAAACACTCGGAACACCCTAGCAACACCTTAATAACCAACAAAAAACTCTCAAGCATCCCTGAAGCACCCTAGCAACCAGCTAAAACTTCCAAGCAACCCCATAGAAATGCCATCAAAAACACCCAGAGAGCCCTAGGAACCAGCCACAACACATAAGAAATTCTCGATCAACCGCATGTCAACACCTTAGCAATGTCCAGCAGTGTCCTAGCAATGATTAAGAGCTCCCTAGCAACCACCAAAAACAACCTAGCAATCACTTAAAAAAAGTAACACCCTGGCAAACACTCACTTGGAAAAAAGCACAACCTGAAAATCACACAGTAAACCACATAGTGATTTGCCCTTGGTAACAACCCAGAGATCCAAAGCAACCACAAAAAACGAACTCCCCAGCAACCACCCAGAACACCCTAACAACCACATGGCAATTCGTTGGTAACCACCCCCAAGTAACACCGCAAAGCAACCACACAGAACACCCTAGCAACCACACAGCACCACAGAAACCACATGACACGTTCTGTCATCCATCCAGGAAACTAACAATCGTTTTGCTCTGTTCACATCACATTTCAGAATTATAACTGTAATCATGAATCAAAAGATGACTAAAAAGTGAAAACTGATTCAGTCATCATGTCTTGACAAATAGTTGTGACACAATCCATGAACTGAAACCCAAACGTAATCAACTTCCTGCATACCATAAGAGAGTATGTGCAGTCGTCATAGCAACAGTATGACACACTGAGACCGTGAGATAGGAAGTATGTCTGATATGCTCAGCATACATGTCAAAGCATTCAAAGAACAGCTGACCCATGCAGATACTATCTACAAATCATCATGAGCCTTATATGGTGAAGGGATGTCTGCAAGGACTCCACTGCTTTCATTAACTAGAACAGTGTCAGTTGAGAATGACGTGAGAACAGCCTTGAGTACAGGAAGTCCTTTCATATAAGCTATATGGCTGTTAAATGATAGTTCACCAAAATATGATAATTCCATCATTCACTTAAAAACGATTCTTCATATCGTTCCAATCCTGTAAGACTTTCATTCATCTTCAAGACACAAATGAAGATATTTTTGAAAGTTTTAAATATTTCTGTCCCTCCATTGACAGTCTACACAACTACTAATTAGACCAGGGGTGTCCAGTCCTGTTGCTGGAGGGCAGCTGTCCTGCAGAGTTCAGATCTAACCAAAATTAAATAAACCTGAACCAGCTAAACAAGGTCTTCCAAGGCATACTAGAAACTACGCTTTATCAGTAGGCGCGTTTCCATTACCCTTCAAATTGCACAAATTGAAATTGCAAATTCAATATACACCTATTGGAAACACTTGAATCTCACAAAAACCACCTATATATCACTTGCATGAAGAGATTTTTCAGGAAATATGATAAAGGAATAATTAGCAAAACTGCAGGTCACATGGCATATGTATATGACATTCTTCATTGTACTATAAACTCCAAGAAACACTTCATACGTGACCGCTGTCCAGTATAAGGGGCTTTCCCTACCATTAATTCTTAGAAAAATTTACACCGCAGGTGTAGTGTGGCTCTGATACAGCACTGAAGATGATTGTGGCAACTTAAGTCAATGCTTGTGTTTATTCCAGCCAAGCCACGCACATTTCTGAAGAGGCTGTTGTGCTGTTTCAGTAAAGACATACGCACATGCTTCCTTTGTATAAATACAGTCAAAATCCCAGCAAAATCTGTTGTTTTGACTTATCGCGAGAGGCAAAAGGTTATGTTTTAGTCACATAACATTGGTTAATGGAAACATTGGTCACTTTGTAAAACAAATTTATTGACAATTATAAAAATTGCCAAATTGTTGTGCACATCTGTAATGGAAATGCATCTAGTGTTCAAACGTGGAAAGACATCAGTATAACAGCTTGTGACAATGTCATGTAACATCACATTTACCTCAAAAAAAAAAAAAAAAAAAAAAAAAAACATACGATTGTTAAGCCCCTTTCACACTGCCATTCCGGCAAATACACAGGTAAAGTATTCCGGCAATTGTTCCCGGGTCGCTAGATTTTGCACTTTCACACTGCCAGTGATTGCCCGGGATATGTGCGTGCTTTCACACACAACCCTTGAAGATCCCGTAACGACACGTGACATCAGCGCGTGACGTGTAATGTAGAGTCGACAACGCTAGGCACGTTATACTTTCACTGAAGCAAGCAAACGATCTCTGCGTCAGCGCGGAAAGTGAGGAACTAACAGAACTCTGCTTCATTACAGTTTGCACATATGTTTTCGTCGCGAACGTTGATCTTCCTTCAAAACAGCCGGTAAAAGAGTTGCGCGATAACGCGCGTCATCACTTCGACACGGAATTAGATCTGGCTTTTGTTCACACAGCGCTCGTCCCGGGTCGAACCCCGCAATGTTACTAGGTCCCTGACCCGGGTTCAATTCGGTAATCAATCCCGGGACGTGATTGCTTTCACACAGAAGGCGATCCGGAAATGTTCCGGGAATATTGCGGGTCCGACATGCTGTGTGAAAGGGGCTTAAGTCAGCTAGAAAAATGAACTCTGAAGAGAAGCATTTTGTTAAACTTGTGCACCAAATTCAGCCACCATTTAAATGTGTACCTTTTGAGAAACACATCGGAGTAGAAATATAATTATGTAACTGTACCTTTATTATTATAAAAACTTATTTGAGTGTAATTTAAGCATTTGTATATAAATAAGTTAATTTTAACCTTCAAATTGAATTGTGAAATTTGTCAAAACAGCCCTAATGGTTACCTTTGTAAACAAAGTAGCACTGTTATTATTTTATTAGGCAATTCATATGAAAAAATGCCAACAAAACCTGTGTGGTGAAAGTCAGTTTCCTATCATTCGTAACATCTCCCTCACACTTTGCTTGTCATCCAAGCAAACTTTCTCTGAGCCTGCAGTGAGTGACATGAATAAAACACATGCATTCAAGGTCTGAGGTGCAATGAAATAAACATGTTTTCTGCTCCAGAAATGTATTTTGTACTGTTTTTAAAATGTAACAATAAAATTAATAAATTTCAAACTAGTATCTCTAATGTCAACGAGCAAAAGATTTTATTGAACATTTGAACTCTACTAAACATTTGGACCAAACCTGCTCAATTCATATGGATTATCTTTACGATTATCTTTATGATCACTTTACAAATGTTTTGAAGCATCAAAGTGATGCTGCGTAAACTTTCAACAGCAGGACAGAAATCCCTCTGAAATCTCTTTTTCATTAAAAATATCTATCTGTGTTACGAAGATGAATGAAAGTCATGAAAGAATGAGGGTGAGTAATTGAAGGAATTTTCATTTATGGGTATACTATCCCTTTAAATGTCGCACTGTGGGTGTGGGTGTGGGTGTGTATAGTTACTGATCCATTGACATTCACTAATACAACCTTAGTCTATGTCTCGGAACATGCTTCATTGATCTTTCACATGTCGTAAAAGCAAACTGAAGGTCACATTTATGATGTTACAGTACAGATAAGAGGAGGTCAAAGGGGATGAAAGTGTGCAGCACCTTTACATTTTCTGTCCATTTCGCTCCTTGTTTAAATGAAAGCCACCTCATGCACATGTTCCAACACGACCAAAACTGACAGCACCATCCTGCACACCATATTCACCATCAGCACGTTTCTGAAGTGCCGTACCAGGGAACACAATGTTCACTCAAATATACGAGTGAAATAGCATGGGCGTGAACCAAAATTCCATCTGAATGAATTGTTTTGGCTGCGCTCCAGTTAAAACACAGATAGAGCGGCTTATTGTTCTGTCAGAATCTACTCAAGAGGAAGAATTTATGCAAGTGTAAAATTGTGCGATTCGTGATGGATTACTTTATTATTGCAGCTTGCAAAAGCAAATACTATTTGTGTGCTACAGGCGTGAATGATACCTTGACTTGTTGAGAAGAGGTGTGCTGTTTCTTTTTGAAGATTTTTGCCTGATGATAAAAACATTGAGGGAAGAGACGTGCAGACATGAACTCTTCACAGCTAAAAGGGAACATTCTCAGAACTTTGGCTTATGAACAATCGTTTAACAGTAAAAGATCATGCCACATTCAAAGTTCTCTGGTCTTTAATAAAATTCTCAAAATGTTAGCACAAATCATATGTCATTCTCCACTCAGAATGGCTGAGAAATCAGACAAAAAAACTAAAGCAACTACCAGGCTGGCTGTGGGGGGAGGGGTAAGGTGAGCGAGGAAAAGAAAAAAGTCAGTCACCACATGCAGAGACTAGTTTCAGGCCAGAAAAAAAAAAGGAAAATACAAAAAGACTGAAGACAAACAGCTTGACTGCACTGCCCTTTGAGTCATTCTGATCCATTTGTTTAAACCTTTTCAAAGACAAACATAAACACGCTTTCACACACACTGTAAAGTTTATTCACTGCGAGGCTCTAAATGTGTCAGGGTCCGGATTGTCACTTACAGGTGTAATAGTGTTGAAAAAAAAGAGCAGAGGAAATTCAGATCATTTTTTTTTTCATCCTGTCAGATTGTAAGACTCAAGTAAAGAATTATTATTCTAAGAGACTGTTCATAACTAATATAAAAATGTAATAGGTCATCGATCACCAGCTGTCAGCCCAGATTTGCACTGCCGTTTCAAATTGCATCTTAAAAATGTTTTAAGTTTTTTAGGAAAAAGTTATGTTTTATTTTATGATTATGCTCCTCAAACATAAATGCATTAAAAAGCAATAACACTCTGAATTGTTACTACAAGAACTACTTCCTACATGTATATTTATATATACATGCATACATTTTACGATATTATATATAAAAGTAAAAAAAAAAAAGTGACGTGACATTCAGCCAAGTATGGTGACCCATACTCAGAATTTGTGCTCTGCATTTAACCCACACAGAGCAGTGAACACACACACCCCGAGCAGTGGGCATTTATGCTGCGGTGCCCAGGGAGCATTTGGGGGTTCGATGCCTTGCTCAAGGGCACCTAAGTCATGGTATTGAAGGTGGAGAGAGAACTGTACATGCACTCCCCCCACCCACAATTCCTGCCGGCCCGAGACTCGAACTCACAACCTTTCAATTGGGAGTCCGACTCTCTAACCATTAGGCCACGACTTCCCCATATATAAGGTGAATGAATATGTTAAATTTATTCCTGTGATGCAAAGCTAAATTTTCAGCATCAGTACTTGGTATATATTTGGTAGAATTTTCTAGTATTGAAGACAGAAGTTTTACAAGGATGCCTATGACCCAAATTCACTAAAGGTGTTAGCAAAATGGACTGACTTGCCTTAAAGGGACTGCTATAAGCGAAAAGTGTGTATTGTAAATGTCACAGAATTGACACTGAGGTTGTATTGTCTGAGACCTTGAGCCATAATCCGGACCATCTCGGTGGCAGCTGAGCTGTCGAACATAGCTTAAAACCAACAAGGAATTTGCTAAAGACTGCTACAACAATTGAAGGTCAAACAAGAGGAAGATTCTTTCCACAAAGCTTCTTTGTCAGAGGACAACAATAACTGAGTGTATGGAGAATAACAATGGCACCAGTAGAGCAAGTGACACTAAACTTCTAATGCAAGTGTAGGAAGCCTGAAAAATCTCTTTAAAGTCAGCCGTATACTGTACATTTGCACACAATACTGTAGGCAACATTAGCACATGATCAAATGGGTTCTTGTGAGAGCAGCTGCTATGGATCACGTCTCAGCGCTGCTTCAGGAGGAATACATCTGATCCCTCCAGGGGGAAGAGGTTTGTTGTTCCCACGCTCTCACCTCGTCTCCTCTGGGTATACGTGTATAGTTGAAAGATGCTCATGTATGCAAACATCAAGCTGCGCTGTGAATGCAAAAACATTAAAATGCATGATTATACATTGTATGCATTTTACATAGCACGCCGTACAGAATGCACAAACCACTGACTATAGCGACTAACCTATAGGAAAAATGTGACAGGAAAAAGAAAGGGGATCTTAGTCAAGAAAATGGACTATAATATAATTAATGCACTGTTATAAAAGAACATTTTTACTTTGTTAGAATGCATAGCTACTTATGAATGTTGTCTTTAAAAAAAAAAAAAAAAAAAAAAAAAAAATTATAATAATTAAAAATAAATGCTGAATCGCGCATATGATCCACTCCGTGCAATTGCGTCTCTGGACCGGAGCCAATGTCCAGATCAGACTCTGTGGCTGCCACGGTTTGCGTGACACACCAGTGAAACCAGACCTCATCTGAACTAATCAAAAGTTTATTTGCACTGTCTGAATTGTTCTCTATCACCTACATTGTGCACTACAAGCCATTCACTCTACAGGGAATACTACACTGTGAATAAGTGACCGATCAGCTTCAGTGTCTATTTATAGTGCAGGGGGTGGGCACTTTGGATTCTAGAGAGCATTTGATTGGTCAGAAGATTTGATGAGAAGATGAAGTACGAAGTAACGTCAAAAAAATCATTGAGCCATTTTGGCGGAAGTGATAAACTTAAAAAAAAAAAGTAAATAAAAGTGGCAAGCTTTCTATGCTTATATCTTCTAAATGCTAATTGTGTCACTGTTTTGGAGCACACTGCTTTGTAGACAACCTTAACATATTGATAATAACACCCACTATATTTAATTTTGATTTCATGATGACTTTAAGTAACTTAGTTTCATAATTAAAATGTTATTGTCTAAAATAGACTTTAATTAACAATTATATGAACAATATATGAATATATATATATATATATATATTTGTAATTACACATTTATAATAATGAAGTTGCATTTAATACATGTAAAATAAACTTACATTAAATGTAATAATATAATACACCATACAGTTAAAATTTGAATCACGCGCTTTACATATTTTAGTTAAGCTAATAAGCACACTACGGATTTAAAATGTAGTTTAAAGTAAAACTTTTAATTTAACTTTACAAAATGTACTTTTTAAAATCGAACTTAACATATAGTCATAAAAGTATAACATGCAGTACACTTGTAACAAGTGGCCGTACATACAGTTAAGTGCACTTTTTCACAAGCACATGCATAAGGCAGCTCTAAAAATATTGTTTTGATTTTTATGAGTATGGGTTGTATATGCACTGTTTGTTGCATTTTATAAATATTTTTTAAAACATGTGGGCGTGATCGTTACAGTCAGTGCTGGTGCAGTTGTAAAGGGGTGTGTGCGTGTACATGTGGGAGTCTTATAACAGCATTTCATCTCACTTACAGCAGCGGACGAGACTGTGCATGCAGCTCTATCACAGCCACAGCTGAGAACAGCCTGAAGCCAGAGAACATCCACTGCACTAAAACACACTCCACACACACTAGAGAATTTCCCACAGTTCTTTAATAATACCTCCATCCATTCCACTCACTCACTTTCCTTATAGATCTGAGCTCATCTGCAGCAGGACCGTGCAGATGACTATTTGTGTTTTATTTGAATACTTCTCTATCTGGTTTGTGCTGGGGATAATTAATCAGATGTTTAAATATTTTATATTCTTTTTTTCTTTTTTTTCTTTTCTTTTTTTTGCATTTCACAATAAAGGAATACCAAATAGCACAAACATGATCAGACAAAATTTGGCTTTGAAATTTGCATTCGCTTTAATGTCGATCAGTTTCATTTGATTCATTGTGATGAAAGTCAACTACATCAAAGCTGCACAAAGTGAATAATTTCACATAATAATATCACAAAAGCAATGTGTTCAGTATTAAAAATTCAAATGTTGTTTTATTACTTCAAGATATAGTTCACTGCGTAGATACAATTGCAAGTACATCAAGATGTCTGCTTTGTTATAAATAATACAGTATAATGTGTAACGAAAAATGTATATGTTACTTGCAATTTCATAAAAACTGAACATTATTCAAAATACATACTCCGTGATGGATACAATCTTTGTCATGGAATACACTTGTTTCCTTTTATTAATTTTCAAGATCTGAAGTAAGTTATTAATTGTTGTTTTCAAATTGAAAGTCATTCACCATGCTATACAAACTCAAATTAAAGAGACAGGTCACCTAAAACTGGAAATTTGCTGAAAATATACTTATGCTCAAACAATACAATATTTATGTTTGTATGTATGTTTGTGTGTATGTATGTATCTATCTATCTGAACAGATTTGGAAAAATTTAGCATCACATTACTTGCTCATTAATGGATCCTCTGCAGTGAATGGCTTCCCTCAGAATTAAAGTCCAAACAAATCTATCATTGGGAGGTTTTAACTTTAAATCATTGTTTCTGGCCAAAATGTAGTACTTTATTTATGATAATGCTACCTCCAGTGATAAAGTCCATGCCATCTTGTCAAAATCCACCTTCATATTTGATTTGGATTGTTTTAGCTTATAAACAGTGATTGATCTGTGCATATTTCTCTCCTGATTCAGACAAGATGGATTTTACACTGGAGCATTATTATGGATTATGGACTCTTTCTTTAGCAGGAAGCAATGGTTTGAAGTTAAAAATGTCTTGATGGATTTGTTTCTTACAAACACACAGCTTTTGGCTTCACTAGATGTTACTTGATGGACTGGAGTGGTGTGGATTATTGTAATGTTATTATCAGCTGTGTGAAATCTCATCTTCTGCATAGGATCCATTGGTGAGCAAAAGAGATGTATGCTACATTTCTCCAAATCTGTTCCAGTGATAGAGATACAAACTCATCTTGGATGGTGTGGACAGTGTAAGTACATTTTCAGCAAAGCTGTGTCTGAACAACTCCTTTAAACATTTTAATATTCTACAAAACACAGTAAGCACCTGAAACATCAGTCGCAATTGTTTAAAAACATTTCTAAAAGTGGAAATATCACCATTGTGGCTGGATAGGACAAAACTCTTTCTGATTAACATGCCATTTCCGGTTACAAATCGTGTTACAAACCACATTCAAATGTACAAGCAAAAATCAGCAATATCCTAGCCCATCCTACCTATTTCTATAAAATGTTTTATATTTTTTTTTAAATAATTTTTAGTATTATTTTTAAATACCTAGTCTTCAAGTGGCACCAAATGACAAATGACACACTTCACCTTTATATAAAACCAGTGCTTTCATCTATTTATTATTAATACAATGTCCAGTGATTAACTTCATGTTAAGTAGACCACAAGGAAATGAACACGAAATGAACGTCCATGAATTGTACATAACCACAGGGTCTCTGCACACAGGACATAGCACTGCTCGAGACAAATGAGCCGTCCAGGTGGAGACAGAGTTACATGTCTTGTTAATTAATGTGCTCTGATTAGATCCATTAACGGCCACTGAGTAAACTAATCACCATGTAATGCATGGTGTCGTTTTGCTTAACTGCCCATTCCGTATTCTTCCCCCGTCGTTGCAAATGTCATTATTTTTTAATAGACTCATGAAAAATAATGTGGTGTCAGGAGTAAGGATTTTATTTTTGCTCATTGTAAGCATGTTTCACAGCCGATTGATTGTCACTGTCCATTACTGCGTGGACATGTGAGCGTACATGCAGATGAGTTGATCAGACGGCTCAATGTCTCAGCCTGACAAAGACAATAACGTCGGAGGAATAGAGATCAGATATTGAGCTCAGCACAGTGCTGTGATGCATCGCCTCGCATTTCTTTTCTGCCAGTTATGCAGTACTGCATGGCAGTGATTTTTCAGTGGTTATTAAAGAAGTTGTATTTTTCTTTTAAATCATTATCTCGTGCTGCATACAAAACGAGCAGAATTGTAATTGAAATGGAACCTCATAAGTGATCGATTTAGAACAGTCTACATAAGAAGAAATTGTGCATGTCACGTACATAAAGTTTTTAATTTGATTTGCAATACATTGTGCATTTGTGCATTGTGCATTTAAAAACATTTACTCACCCTCAAGCCATCCTACCGTAGTAAAAAAGTTGATATTTAAAATAAACTTATTTCATAAGGCGATTTGTAGGGAGGGTGAGATGTTCGATTTCAGTGCTATCAGGCTAAAGTTAGCATTTTACAAGATATCCTACTACAAGTTTAATGTCACCTTTGTTGAGGATTGTATGATCCTTGAATACTATTGGTCATTAAATGCAAAATATTTAAAGTGTGCCTAGAGTTTACTTACAAAATTTCCACTTTACACACTATAATATATAATATAAAAATATACTTCAGCATATCTTTACTTGGACTTTGACATTCCTTCCACACAAAGTCCATTAATCACAAAAAAAAAAAAAAAAAAAAAAATTAGCAAACATTAGGTTACTAATTTACTAATACTAAATGTACAACTGCAGGGTATTTTTATTAAGAGCATGAATATGTAAATGTATATGTAGTACACTTAGAATAAAATAAATGTATTTCAAATATATTTTAGTACATTCATCAGGGTAGGTGTATATGACTTTTTTTTGTTTTTGCTTAAAACGTCCTGGCTCTTCCAAGCTTTATTACGGCATTGAATGTGGGTCGAGATTTTCAATGAAAATAAGTGCATCCATCCATCGTGAAAAATTAAGTAATGCATTTGTGTTAGAAAAATATCCATGTCTAAAACTTAATATAGCCCAATCTCTAGCTTCCGCTAACTGTCGTACCTGCATTCACATATTTGTGACAATTTTACCTAATTTTTACAAAACAACGGATGCATCTACAGTTGTGTGGAGAAGGTTTGTACAGATAACAGCCTGCAATATCTGATTTCTGTCGATGTCCCTTGGAGACAATGCAGAGTCTCTCTCTCTCACACACACACACACTCACTCACATCCGTCCCTACAAATTAAAAATGGCACAACTCAGAAATAATGGGTTTCAGGCACTCAAAATTGTTTTCTGTAAATCAGTGGTAACATCAACAGGATACCTGATATCCAATTGCGGAGAGAGTTTGTCAGTAATCACATTACGATTAATAACATTTTCATGATTAATTCTAGTGAAACATACATCCGCTGTTAAACACAGCCTTTCACCATTTGTCTGCATGAAAGTTGCAGAACGAGATATCGCAGCCGCACCGTTATCACTTATCCTCAATATGACACGTAGAATACATCGAATATATGGACACATGGCAACAGAGATCAGATCTTCAGTATGATTTTCATCCAGGGATACAGAAACCCATAATAGCCTTGAAAATAAATAAATAAATAAAAGATCTGGCAGACATCCCAGTCACCATATCTGGGATCAATCCTTCCAACATTTTGTTTTTTTTTTGATCGCTATATTAGATTTATATTTTATATAAATCCCCTAGTGTATACTTTGAAGTGTAAAATATATCTTGGCACTGAGTCCAATCGTCTGACTGTTCGGGTGAGTAATTCTTATCTGAACTAAATTACGTAATAAATGGAGCGAGTCGACTGTGTCTTTACATCCCTCACTGACCTCAGATAAACTGCGGTTTCTCTTGATTTCTGAAGACCTGTGTGATCATGACTGTGACTTGCCTTCAACTGAGATTTAACATCAAAATACTATTTTTTCCAGGTGATTTGAAGCAAGGGAAGAAGATTTGACATTGTTAGGGAAATTTTACATTCAGTTAAACTATATAAGATGAAGCATGTTTTTGCCTACACAATGAAATCATGTGATATAGTCGATTAGCTGTTCTTTATGCAGATTATATACAGTATGCTTATTTTTAGAGTAAATAATAAAATAATGTGTTCATCAGTTGATGCAATGTTAAAACACTTCTTAAAACTAAAATTATTGCTTAAATTCAGTGGTTAAATGCTGTGTGGCATTGCAATTTTCTGTGCAGTTAGCTAACAAGTGGCTGATCTTTGCGTGAATGCCCACAAAACTGGAAGACTATCTGAATGTATGTAAGCATATCTCTATGATACTCTAGATACAGCTCAAGTACCTGACTGACTGTGGGTCTACAAAATGCTTTCACCCATTTTAGGTGAAATATTGTTCAGATCCTTAACCTACGTATAAGCAAAAGTAACAAATGCATCCTTAAGCAAGTTACACAAAGTTATCATTTGTATGCCTATAGAAAAACAACTTTCTAAACAGCTGTAAAAACATTGTAGTTTTCATTACATTTCAGTTGCAGTCTACAACCACTCAAATGCAGAATAAGCCAGAATCTTATGCATGATTTATTTTTTACCTATACAGAGTTTATGAGAAACAAGAACATGAACCCTACAGGGGTACAAGAGAGAAGCGTTGAAGGAGATGTGCTATGCAGTGCATCTGTGAGATAAATACCTCCCTGGCACCCAAACGACTCACACTTGATTTATTTTCCTTTCCTTTTTCCAAGGCAATCCAATAGACAACGCTCATAGCTAAGAGGGGTGTTGTGGATAAACAAAAGATGTGCCCTCTTTTATTAGCGAGACACAGCAGCAGTCAATAAAGCTAAGATGTTTTGACTGGAGGACAGATCTTCATACACATGTTGTCTCAAAGCAGAAGCCTTTTATGTAGCTGTCAAAGGGGAACCGCACAATGCTGCTAAGGGGATTACAGCACACAAAGCATGAAAACATGAAAAATGGTATGTTGATATGCATTGGAGCAAATGATCTTTCGTCTGTACCCTTACTGGAACTAGAAAAAATTGGGGGGTAGAAGGGGGGAGACTAGATATGTCCATATAATGGTAGTTTGGACATGAAATGAAAGGCAGGTGACCTTCAGCTCTTAGTATAAACACAACGTGAACAGACACAACAAAGACAGAATGTTTTTCAAAGTTAAAGATTTATTTGTATGCTGCCGCCCTTTTTCATGGTCAACATAATCTTAGATGATTGGCAGTCACTCTGTATGCCACTATGATATGGCTTCTTTTAATAATAAATACTTTTTCATGCTATGGTTGACCATGCTTTTTTTTTTTTTTTTTTTTTTTGCAAGTTAAACGAACCAGTCATAAATGAAACATTTGTGCTCTTTGCATAACACATATTTTCTGAAAATCAAATGAAATACAAATTTCTGCATTTATCAATACACTGAATCGAATCGAATTTTCACTTCTCATAGGAATTGATAGTAAATTTCACAAACAAATGCAAATAAATGACAAATAGTAGCACATTTAATTAAATGTTGAAGTAGAAAAACGGAAATAGTGTTGTCTTGTAAAACATTCTAATAAATCTAACTAAATATAATTTTTACAGTGTTGTTTTACTATCTGTGAAAACTTAATGGTTTTGTAAACAAACAAACAAAAAAAAAAGTTCCGCTGTTGAATTATATTTAGTTTCAAAGCTAAACTAAAGAGCAGTTTTAAATATTACACAGACAAACTTTGTTTAGTTTCAGCGTTTGGTGGTAACAAGACTGCAAAATCGTACGAATATGTATGTTGGATCACAAATATATGACCTAAACCAAAATTTAAATTCTTAACTCACCTAACCATCACTGTACAAGGAAGTATTGTATAAAAGTCATACCTTTTCATTGTTGCCAACAGTTTCAGAGATGGACAAGACGTTATTAAAAGGTTGAACGCTTGACGTATACTGTACTTTGGTGACTCAATGTTTTTAACCTTGTAAATGTGCAAATAAGAATGTGAATCATGGGTTACAGATATGCAGTCTAAAAGAAGATTCAGTCATTTGTTCTGAATGTCAGTTCATCAGAAGCTGTATACTTCTACATTACATTCTATGGGCCTCTAGTGAAAAATAAAGTTTGGACAAAAGCAAAACAACACAGCAGATGCTGTACTTTAATGTGTACACAAGTCTGAAATTGCATTATGCCGGTGGCCTATTCTACAGTTCCTCCATTGTTCTTGCGCAGTAATTCCAAACACACCTGCAATCCTTTCCTTCCTGTATCACAATTCCCACAGTTCAACTCGAAGGAGTTTGAAAGGCCAGGCACAATGATGTAATTACTTTTCCAGGTTCCCAGGATGGCCTGAAAGGAAGGAAAACACAGAACCATGGCGAAAGAGGAAAGCCTTGCTCCAAGCCCTTAAAAGCAGAGGTCTTGACGGCGAGGTTTCAGGATAACTTCTATGTATTATGTAACGTGGCACCATATTATAACAACAAAATACCCTGTAAAGTAGACTTGGGTGTTTTTAGATCCGTTTTTCTGTCAAGAGTGCAACCAAGCAAGTAATCGCCAACAATACCGATATGGCGGTTTAGTCTACCCCTTTAAATGTGTGATTGTGGTTTCTCAGACATGAAACCTATCATATGTCCTAACTCCCACTCCACTTCAAAAGCCAAAGCAATGCATAAACAGCCCTTTAAAAGCCAACCCCAGAGCTTGTAACTTCCTTTGTTTTACTGTAGTGGGTTTCCTGTAGTAATGTTATGTCAGTGGGAAGGTTTCCTAAAATGTGTTCTAGGAAGCCACAAAATGTTTGAGATTGCATTGCCAAGCACTTTTTTGTTTACCCCACTTTGTTGAGAGCTGAGTTGTGACCAATGCTCTCAAGGCAAAAGTGCTCTCATCTGAAGTTGACATGGTGAAGTACTGTATGTCAAATGGACTCTTTGTCTCCATTCCCCTCGAGTGGACCTCTAAAAATGTCCGTCATTAGTATTCATCGACCACCAATCTAACTGCGCCGAAACAGAGCATGAAAATCCCACAGGGCTGATGGACTGCTAATGTAGACCTCTAGATACCCTGCTCACTCACCAAACTACAAACATGTTAATTCAGCATCGTCCTTGATATACGCTACAGAGCGCCTTTCTTGTTGCAAACGGCATAGACCAGTTTGAAGCTGTGTTATAATTTCAGAGTCTGTGAGTCCGCTATGGAAAGTGTGATGTAAATCATCATCAGAGAGTGTGTGTGGAGGCTCTGAGTGGACGACCATGTGCCTCCCATTTTTTGTGACCATGCAGACTTGTCAGGAGGCTTCAAAAGTACCATTGTACATGTGCAGGTTGTGTTAAGAAGCCCGTTGCTACTCGATCCTGTATAATCCGTCAATAAAACAATGTAAAGACAGCCAGATGTGTAATTATTCTGGGCAATTGTTTGTTCACGTTTGTTGCGGAGCGGACCATCAGCGCATGCTTTTGATAGTAGTCCGCGGCCGTGTTGTCCGTGTACGCATCTGGATTGCTCATGCGGAAAGTATAACACAGGCTTAAGGCCCGTTCACACCAAGCACGATAACTATAAAGATAACGATAAAGATATAGTTCTAAAAATCGTTCTCAATATTAAATAATAGCAGAGTCCATACTACAACTATAACGATAAAGGCATAGATAAACGTTGGAATCATTTTCAGAACGATTTTTTCCAGCTGATGAACGATACAAACATTGGCATCCAATCAGAATCCATCCTGCTACAATGAGCTCGAGGATTTAAAGCGGCAGACGCACATGCGCTCAGAATAAACAGACGATATCATTCGTTGGGGTGGACGCTAATATCGTTATCTTTATAGTTATCTTTATAGTAATCATTATTGGTGTGAACGGGGCTTTAAGAAGGAGGCCTTAACTTGTTTTTTAATGGGCAATGCTGGCCTGGTACAACCTGGTTAATCTTGACAGACCAGCTTGACCAGTGTAGTCATGTTTGTTAACCAAGCACTGAAGTGTCTAAAGATACCTTATACTGGCCACTTCGGCCAGTCACTTGCTGAAGCAGTTTAACTGGTCTAGGCTGTTTTCTTGAGCAGTAAATTCCTTAAAAGTATCAACAAAGTATGAACTATACATAAAAACATTAACATTTTCTACATCACAAACAAATGATAAACCATAAACAAATTGTTAACAGAATCACTTGATTTTGGCTCAGTTTATTTGGGTTAGCATATTTTTTGTAATCTTTGGGCAGGCTTTAGTATCTGGTTTCATGAATCAATCACAAAACCATCACTGGAGAGTTCTCTGACAGTCAGCACATTAGTTGGCAAAGCATTAGCACTCAGAAACCAGAAGCCCGGACTATAATGAAGCCTGAAGCTCAACATTAAGCTTCTGTTGGAGCAATATGACTCTGTTTTTATATTTTATAAAGAACATTTGAGAAGTGTTTGCCTGTGCAGATCTACTCAGCACGTGTATGGGTGATTGCTGGTGCCTTGCAGAGGTTTCTAAGGTTTTTGAAATGGTTGTTAGTTTATTCCTATGTCATTTTATGTGGTTGACTAACTTTTTTTTTTTTTTTTTTTTTTCAACTTTTAGAATCTGCCGGGTGAAAATTTAAATCATGGTTACTTTGAGTAATATTTAATAAGTTTTGTCAAATAATATTTCCCTGAGCTGACAATGGTCAAAAAAACTTCCAAATATGGAATATGAATATGAAAGGAACCGTTGTTACAAAAATATTGCAATCATGCACTCACCATCATGTCGATCCAAACCTGTAAGACTTTTTTTTTTCCATGATTATGAAAGTAAATGTTACATAAGCCAATGTTATAAAAGTTCCAACCCTTTTAAGCTCCAAAATGGAATAATGCATCCGACTCAAATGGTTTTTGAATTTAAAGCCTTAATTCATGCTTAAATTAAATCAAAACATGAATTAATATATGCATACACAGACTATGCTGAGAGATTTTTTGTGTTAGTATGAGCTGTAGTTATAGCACCTAACAAATATTTAAATATATTTAGTCCTTTCGCTTGTGTGAACCAAAAGGAAAAAAAAAGAAATAAAGAAAAAAACATGCCCATCATCTAGAAAGTTGGTTTGGTTTCTCACTTCGCTTTGGCTTTCACACCTAACTAAAGTCATGTTCTCACTCTCGGCAGGGGTCAGGGAGGCCTGGCGGTCTCATTGATTTCATTTATTTTGAGGCTGAGAATCGTTTGCATGGGCTTTTGGACAACTGCCATCCCATATGCTGTTTAAGACAGCGATTCTCCCACTGTGACTGCTCTGCAGACTACATGCAGTCTGCAAGGAGTATTACATTACTGCAAGACTGGAATATTGTCATGCCATATTGTGTTCTACAGAACTTACAGAGGTAGAATTGCTTGTCACCTAAAACCAGACCTATATTTGGAAATATTGAGGAAACCTATCTTCAAAATGCTGTATCAGTTTATACTGTGTCCTCTTGGCAATAAACATGATGTTTCTGGAAGAACAGTCACAACAACAATCCAATGTGCTGCTATGCCACCAGTCATTAAAGGTTGGTTCAGATGTAGTGAAGATTATATTTTGATGAATGATTACAAACACAAACTTTTTGTTTCCTGCAATTATGTGGGCAAATGTACGTCAAGATCAGGAAAGTGCATTAAGAAAGTAAATACAGTCCGTTTTCATTTCATCTACGGTGTTGTTGATAGATCACCGCTTGCTGATAAACCATATAATCCTAAAACTGCACATTTCATCCAATCTAAAACTGGACTTAAATGTCCAATTAAAGAGCTGAGAGCTGTCCAAGCAGAGAAAAACAGCTTTGTGTCTGCTGTGGAGATCAAGAGGCAAAGCCCAGGCCAACAGCTCCTATGTAATGGCATATTAGGCAATCCCCCAAAACAGACTTGCTTATAAAAAGTCCTGGAAATAATTTGACATGAGTGGTTGCACTGTTCTTCGTTTCCGTTTTCTGAGTGCTCTTTTTGTGTGAGGGGCTATTAGGGTTTGATTGTGAGTGCCCTGGGATAAACCGAAGAAGAATGCAAGTGCTGTCCAAACCGCAGCCTCTGCCAGATGCAACGGACCCGGGCTGCAGAAGAGACTGTTGGCTAATGCTTGGCACCAGTCTTTCCTTCTCTCTCCTTTCTGCCTAGTTTTGCTGTATTATTTCTCCTTATTTAATGAATAGTACTGATTTGGTTGTCAAAGTGCCAGAACCAGTGAAATTTCATCAACACTTCTTGACCTAAAGAGGTAAATAATAATATAAATCAACCTAATGGTTTATTATGCCAGTTTATTATATATCTGTAGAAGTATTCAATAGCACATAGATGTCAAACTGTCTAAACATCCAGTGCTTCAATAAATTAAACATTGCCTGGCAATATTCTTGCACTTTTATAAGCCTGCTTTCTTTACATTAAAGGAACAGTTCACCCAAAAATTATAATTTGATGGAAATTTACTTACCCTCAGGCCATCCGAAATGAACGAGCTTCTTCATCGAAACAGATTTTGAGAAATCTAGGATTGTATTCCTTTCTCAGCAATGGATCCTCTGCAGTTAATGAGTGCCCAAACAGCTGATAAATCATCATATATATAACTTTTTTATATTTTTTACCATGATTTACAAAAGACCGTATAAAATGTCATTCAGTGTAACAATAGTTCATATAACAAAAATATTAGGATCACAGTACAGCCAACCAACCCCACCCCCCCACCCCCAAATTGCTATGCCAAGGATTGGTTAGCCTAACACAGTACACGTAACAATGTTTATATAGTAGTATATGTAGTAATGAAGCAGATGGAATAGAAAAATTATAGAGAAGGCTAGTGATAGAGGCCTTTTTACATTATTTCACCCATATTTTACTTTCTCAAATTGCATTTTAAACATTAAACTAGACAGTTTAATTGCATCCACTATGCTTTCTATGGAAATAAAACCACTATTATTTAATTTGAAGCAGACAATAAAATGGGACGTCTCCTTTTTGACCCTGATATCCTAGATGCAGCAACACAATCTATGTAAAAATAAATCGTCAAAAGAACATTTGGATTAAAAAGAATCATGTAGCTATAGAAGCAATTACAGTATGGCGCAGATAGTGACACTGTAAAACACTTTTACGCAAATGTATGGGCGTTTTTATCTTGAAACCTCAAAATCAACATTCAAAATCATTTTGATGGTTCGCTGAATACTAATGCGGTGAATAGCTTCTGTTTCATGTTCCCATCTGACGTTTGGTGAGCTGGTACGAAATTACGTGAAGATGCAGATTGCTTTACGGCAGCAGCAAACGCACATCTATCCACCGTAATTACGAAAGTGAATTATTCTCACTTAACCTTAGGAGGCTCTTTACATTCAAAATAAGCTCTTCAGCAAATGGTGCAACATATTTTGTTTACTTAATTATTTTAGGCATTTCATAACCTCTAGTGTAGTGTTTGATAAGAACTCTTATGCTTTTAATAAACAGTGAACATAGTTCAGAGAACATAGGCTGCAGTTTTTAATTTAGGCATATTTCACAAATGAGTTTTCATCTTTGCTCCTCTTTTTCAAGGAACCCCCCCCCCCCCATGTGGTGGTGTTTTGTGGGGTTTTGAGAACACCCCTTATTAACACACATCCTCTCGTGGTTTATTGCTTTAACTGTCTCCTAGATATATAATGCAGTCCATCCTTCACTCGCTTGCTTTAATCATAAGCACTTTTATTTTCGTTCCCTGTTCTGTCAAATTTCGGACAATAGCAATGCAGTGAGTTTCCATAAATATTTCATTGTGCTCGGCAAGGCAGAAAGATTAAACCTTCCCTTTGACAGTTATTTGTAATGACATCTGAATGCATTGGCAAAAAATATACAGACAGATGTTCGTCATGAAATATTGATTCTATAAATCGTAACCTGGTTTTCTTGTGCACTACACCAGCCTGCACCAAGCTGTCCATTATTAATGATGAATGCATTTTTGTGTGTTACTTTTGATTTGTTATATAG